>NW_027556180.1:63696129-63971129 GCF_003287225.1 Phascolarctos cinereus
CAGCCTCACTCTCTCATCCAGAGTCATCAAAGTCCAATGGCCAACATTACAGAAAAAGAAAATGACAAATGGTGAAGGGGATGTGAAAAAGTGGAGACACTAATGTATTATTGCTGGAGTTGTGAACTAGTCCAACCATTCTAAGGAACAACATGGAACTATGCCTAAAGGGCTACAAAACCATGTATACCCTTTGACCTAGAAATACTACTATTAGGTCTATATCCCAAAGAGATAAAAGATAAAGGGAAAAGGACCTATTCATACAAAAACATTCACAGCAGCTCTTTTTGTGGTGGCAAAGAATTGGAAATTGAGAGGATGCCCATCAATTGGGTAATGGCTGAACAAGTTGTGGTATGTGATTGTGATGGAATACTATTGTGCTACAAGAATGACAGGCAGGTTGCTTTCAGAAAAACTTGAGAAGATTTACATGAGCTGATGTGAAGTGAAATGAGCAGAAATAGTAGATCATGGGACACGGTAACAGCAACGCTGTATGACGATCAACTCTGAATGACTTAGCTATTCTCAGCAATATGCCAATCTAAGACAATTCTGAAGGACGCATGATGAAAAATGCTATCCATTTCCAGAGAGAGTTGATGAACTTTGAGTACAAAATGAAATATAATTTTTTAATTTTCTTTTTCTTTTTTTTCCTCTTTTTTTGCAACATGGTTAATATGAAAGTATGTTTTACCCAATTTCACATGTATATTTGACAACATATTGTTTGCCTTCTCAATAGGTAGAGGAAGGGCTTTAGGGAGGGAGAGAATTTGGAACTCAAAAAAAAAAGAATGTTAAAAATAAATAAATAATGCATTCTTTTTTTAAAGAAATAAAAGAACTACAATCAATTCCATTTGGACTGCCAAATGTAAGAGCCCTGTTAAAAGCAAACCTCAATTTCTTGCTTATTGAGGATGGGCACACTTCATTTCAGTGCGGAAATACTCTAAGGCAGAATTTCATAAGATATTAATTTAAAAAATCAATCAAGTGAATGGTTATTGTTTGAAGAGATGAGCCAGCATGAATTTAACATTTTAAATAGCATTTACTTGGCTTTTTCATCCAACAAATAGAGGCTGCCATATGAAGAGGTAACACCTAAGAAGCCACTAGTTTATTCTACTTCTGACCTTTCATATGTTCAAAGGTTCAGTGATTTATTAACAGTAAAGTATATTTCTCTCAGCTGTAGCATAGCTCTATAGGTATGGTATTATGATGGAGATTGTTGAACTCTGCCACCCTAGTCACCACCCCTGGTGATGTGGGATGTATAACTATAGGTAAACATCTTTGTAATCCTCTCCAGTGTCTACAGGATCACCATTCCTCTCTACGTGGCAGGCTGGTTTATTCTTGCTAAATTTCACTCAATTCAAGTACTCTTGATTGAGTGACATGATGGTCTCTGATTCTTTGCATTCTGTTGTATTCCTAAATGGAGAGGCTAGGGATTTCTTCTCCTGCCATCTTGTATACCTTTACAGATCTGTGTAACAGGAAAGGATTGATGAGGGACTAGATCAGAAATAATAGACAGGAAAGAGGATTATCATTATAGTAGATGTATACTTAGATGTGGATTAGAAAAAAGTGCTTTCTTCTAATTTAAAAATATTTGGCATGGGATTTTTTGTAATAAATATATTGTGTAAGATGTATTATTATTATTATTATTATTATTATTATTATTATTATTATTATTATTATCATTATTATTTTGGTTAGGCAATTGCGTTAAGTGACTTGCCCAGGGTCACACAGCTAGTAAGTGTTATGTGTCTGAGGCCAGTTTTGAAATCAGGTCCTCCTGAATCCAGAGCCGGTGCTCTATCTACTGCACCACCTACCTGCCCCATGATGTATTTATTTATTTATTTTTTTTGAGGCAATTGGGGTTAAGTGACTTGCCCAGGGTCACACAGCTAGTAAGTGTCAAGCGTTTAGTCTGAGGCTGGATTTGAACTCAGGTACTCCTGACTTCAGAGCCAGTGCTCTATCCGCTGCGCCACCTGGCTGCCCCCCCCATGATAAACACCTGAGGCAGGTGGGTGGGTGGGTAGGGTGTTTCCATACCTGCAATAGCTGACATTTTAATTTAATTTAAAACTTCAGTCCACATACACACATTAAATGATGATAATCACATAGTTCTAGAATTGGAAGGAGCCTTAAGAATTTTGATTATAATAATAGCTAACACATAGCTCTTTAAGGTTTGCAAAGCACTTTGCATACATTATGTTATTTGATCTTCACAAAAACCCAATGAGGTAAATGCTATTGTTATCCCCATTTTACAGATGAAGAAGCTGAGGTTGATTAGTTGGAACTCCTTATTTTATAGATGAGAAAATGGTGACTTTGTGAGGTCAAAGTGTAATAGGTTTTAGAGCTACCTGGAATCTTAGAAATCACGTAGGTCAACTCTGCTATTTTGTAGAGGAGGAAATTGAGGGCCATAAGGGGAAATGCTTTGTCTAGGGTCACACAGGTTGTAAAGGACAGAACTGAGATTCACACCCAGGCCCTCTGACTCCAAATTCAGATTTCTGCCATAGAACATTTGCTACTCCCCATTCTTCAAGCTCATTGTCCCTGAATGATGATCATTATTATTTAGAAAATACAATTTTCAGACAATATGATAAGAACAGTCCCTTTTCAAGAAATGAATGTCCTTAAGTTAGATAGGCAATAAAATCTTTGAATATGTACAATCAGCAATAAACAAAGATTTGTTCTTTCCCAGAACTAAATGTTTATCTAGCTCTGCCCCCAGAACCAAGAGAAGGATGCACTAGAAAGAGTCTGGAAATGTTTGCCAGAATCCCTTTACCCTGTGGAGCCACAGAAAAGAGCTAGTTATGTGATTATGGAAAAGATGCCCAGGAAATACTTACCAAGTACATCAAGGTGGCAGATTTTGAATTTTTAAAAAATATTTATTTTTTTGCCGGTTACATGTAAAAACAATTTTCAACATTCTTTTTCTTTTTTTATTCTTGACTTCTAAATTCTCTCCCTGGCTCTCTACCCTCCCCCACATTGAGAAAGCAGCAATTTGATATAGGTTATACACATGCAGTCATGCAAAACATATTTCCATATTAGTCATGTTGTAAAAGGAAACAGACCAAAAAAAATAAAACCCAAGAAAAATAAGGGAAGTAAGATCTGCACTCAGATTCCATCAGCTCTTTCTCTGGAGGTGGTTAGCATTTTTCATCTTAAGTCCTTCAGAATTATTTTGGATCACTGTTGCCAACTGGGCCGAACTCGCCTGTAACCTGTGGGTGGCCAGAGCTGAACAGAGCAGGCTAGAGACAGGAGAGTCAGGAATCAAACAGAAGTTTAATTTCAAAATGAGGGAAATGAAATGGCTTGCAAGCAAAGACACATGTGCCAGGGCCCTGCCCCCATTGGGGAGGACCCACTTGTGTGGCTGAATTTTGATTTATGTACTTGTGGCTAGGCAAAGAGTCAAACTGTGTAGTATAGCACAGTGGTGAATTATGGTATAACAGCAACAGTGAAACAAGGTTGTCTGGTGATAAAAAGCCCATTCATAGCAGGGCTTCACGTCTGGGCCTGTTGGTGTTGGTCCTAGCTCAGGGACCGTCATCAGTTCCAGAAGGTGAGAGCAAAGGATTGTTCTTATGCCAAGTTCAAGGCACAGCTTGCTTGCTGGACCATAGCTCTGGAAAACAGGGTCTTTCTTAATACCTTGACACTGTATTGCTGAGAATAGCTAAGTTATTCACAGTTGATCATTATATGATATGGCAATTACTGTATATAATGGTCTCCTGGTTCTGCTCATTTCATTTTGTATCAGTTCATATAAGTCTTTCTAGGTTTTTCTGTAAGCATCCTGCTCATCATTTTCTTTTTATATCACAATAGTATTTCATCACAGTCATATACCACAATTTGTTTAGCCATTCTCCAATTAATGGGCATGCCCTTCATTTCCAATTCTTTGCCACCACAAAAATAGTTACTATAATTCTTTTTTTCTTACATATAGGTACTTATCCTTTATATATCTATATCTATATCTATATCTATATCTATATCTATATCTATATCTATATCTATATCTATATCTATATCTATATCTATATCTATATCTATATCTATATCTATATCTATATCTATATCTATATCTATATCTATAATCTATCTATCTTTGGGATACAGATCTAGTGGTAGTAAGCATGGTTTTATAGCCCTTTGGACATAGTTCCAAATTGCTATATAGAATGGTTGAATCAGTTCACAACTCCACTAATAGTGCATTAATGCTTTAACTGTTTTTCTGATTCTGCTCACTTTACTTTGCACCAGTTTGTGTCTTTCCAGGATTTTCTACAATCATCCTGCCTGTCATTTCTTATAGCACAATAGTATTCCTTTACAATCATATACCACAACTTGTTCAGCCATTCCCCAATTGATGGGCATCCCCTCAATTTCTAATTCTTTGCCATCACAGAAATAGCTGCTATGAATATTTTTTGTACAAATAGGTCCCCCCCACCTTTTTAAATCTCTTTGGGATACAGATCTATAGATACAGATACTACTACTAATAGTATTACTGGGTCAAAGGATATGCACAGTTTTATAGCCCTTTGGACATTGTTCCAAATTGCTATATAGAATGGTTGAATCAGTTCACAACTCCACTAACAGTGCATCATGCCTCATTTTCCCCATAACCTCTCCATTTGTCATTTTCCCTTTCTGTCATATTAGCCAGTCTTATAGATGTGGGGTGGTACCTTAAAGTTGTTTTAATTTGCATTTCTCTAATCAATCGTGATTTAGAGCATTTTTTTATATGACTAAAGGTAGGTTTTATTACTTCATCTGAAAACTGCTTATTCATATCCTTTAGCCATTTATCAATTGGAGAATGACTTGCATTCGTATACATTGGCTCAGTTCTCTATATATTTGAGGAAAGAGGCCTTCATCAGGAAAAAACCTTGCTGTAAATGTTTTTCCACAGTTATGATTACTAACTGTAAGTTAGTAATCCTATTTTCCCCGTTTGTCCTACTCTCTCCTTTCACCCTGTCCATCCTCAAAAATGTTTTGCTTTTGATACCTCCCCAAATCTGCCATCCCTTCTATCAGCACCAGCCCCCTCCCATTCTCTTTTACCCTCCTTCAATACTTTCTTGTAGGACGATATATTTCTATGCCCAACTGAGTGTGTATGTTGTTCCCTTTCTGCGCCAATTTCAATGAAAGTAAGGTTCACATGCTTCCCCCCTATCTCTCCCCTTCTTCCCTTCACTATAAAAGCTCTTTCATGACTCTTTTATGTGAGATAATCTATCACATTCTACCTCTTCCTTTCTTTTTCTCCCACCACATACCTCTTTTTCCCTCCTTAATTTTATTTTATTATTTAGATAATTATCCCATTATATTCAACTCACACCTGTGTCCTCTGTCTATGTCCTTTTAACTGTCCCCCCCCTCCCTTTTTAAATCTCTTTGGGATACTGATCTATAGATACAGATACTACTACTAATAGTATTACTGGGTCAAAGGATATGCACAGTTTTATAGCCCTTTGGAGTTATAAATTTAGGAGTTATAAATATCATCTTCCCATGTAGGAATGTAAAGAGTTTAACATTATTGAATCCCTTATAAATTTTCTTTCATGTTCAACTTTTTTTGTTTCTCTTGAGTTGTATTTGAACCTCAAAATTTCTATTCAGCTCTATATTTTCATCAGAGTTGCTCAAAAGTCTTCTATTTCATTGAATTTCCATTCCTTCCCCCCACCTCCAAAAGATCATACTTATATATGATTCTTGATTGTAATCCTAGCTCCTTTGCATCAGGAATATTATATTTCAAGCTCTCCAATCCTTTGGTATAGAAGCTGCTAAGTCTTGTGTTATATTGATGGTGGCTTCACAGTATTTGAATTGTTTCTTTCTGGTTGATTGTAATATTTTCTCCTTGACTGGGGAGCTGTGGAATTTGGCTATAATATTCCTTGGAGTTTCCAATTTGGGATCTCTTTCAGGAGGTGATTGGTGGATTTTTTCAATTTCTATTTTACTGTCTGGTTCTAGAGTATCAGAACAGTTTTCCTTGATAATTTCTTGAAAGATGATGTCTAGGCTCTTTTTTTGATCATGGCTTTCAGGTAGTCCAATAATTCTTAAATTATCTCTCCTCAATGTGTTTTCCTGATCAATCATTTTTCCAACAAGATGTTTCACATTTTCTTCTGTTTTTTTTTCATTCTTTTGGTTCTGTTTTATTGTTTCTTGATGTCTCATAAAGTCATTAGCTTCTACTTGCCCAATTCTAATTTTTAAAGAGATTTTTTTTATTGAGCTTTTGTACTACCTTTTCCATTTGTCTAATTCTTCATTTTAAGGAGTTTTTCTCTTCATTGAATTTTTGTATATCTTTTCCCATTTGGTTAATTTTGTTTTTTAAGGCATTCTTCTCTTCATTAGATTTTTGTGCCCTTTTTTTTCTTAACCATTTGGCCTGTTCTGTTTTTTTTTTTAAGGTATTATTTTCTAAAGTAATTTTTTGGTGTCTCCTTTACTAAGCTGTTGACTTTTTCTTTTCATGATTTCCTTGTATTACTTCATTTCTTTCTCCAATTTTTTTTTCTATCTCTGTTATTGATTTTTAAAATCATTTTGGAGCTCTTCCAGAAACTCTTTTTGGGCCTGAGACAAATGCACATTTTTCTTTGAGGCTTTGGATGGTCAGGATCTTTTTTTAAAAAAAATATTATTATTTGTTCATTTCCCCAGCTTATTTCTTTTTTTAAAATTTCTTTTATTAATTTCTTTTGATTTATTAACAATCACTTCCATATGCCTTTGAGTTTAAAATTTTTTCCCCCTTCTTCCCCACCACCATCCCCAAGACAGCACATAGTCTGATATAGGCTATACATTTACATTCTTATTAAACATATTTTCACATTAGTGATGTTGTAAGTAAAAATTCAAACCAATAGGAGGAACCATCAGAAAGAAGAAACAAAACTCAACAGAAGAGAAAAAAAAAGATAGCAATTCAACTTCCATAGTTCTTTCTTTGGATGTGGATAGCATTTTCCATCATGAGGCCCCTGGAGATGTCTTCAATCCTTGTATTGCTGAGAAGCATTAAGTTTATCAATATTAGTCATTGCACAACATGGCTGTTATTGTGTACAACATTCTCTTCATTCTGCTCACTTTACTCAGCATCAGACCATACAAGTCTTTCCAGGTTTTTATGAAGTCAGCCTGTTCATCATTTCTTATAGCACAACAGTATTCCACTACATTCATATACCACAACTTGCTCAGCCATTCCCCAATGGATGGCCATCCTCTCAATTTCCAATTCTTTGCCACCAGAAAAAGAGCTGCTATGAATATTTTTGTACATGTGGTTTTTTTCCCCCATTTGTATGGTCTCTTTGGGATATAGTCCTAGAAGTGCTATTGCTGGGTCAAAGGGTATGCACATTTTTATAGCCTTTGGGGCATAGTTCCAAATTGTTCTCCAAAATGATTGGACCATTTCACAACTCCACCAACAATGCATCAGTGTTCCAATTTTCCCACATCTTCTCCAACATGCATCATTTTCCTGTTTTGTCATGTTTGCCAATCTGATAGGTGTGATGTGGTACCTCTGAGTTGTTTTGATTTGCATTTCTCTAATCAATAATGATTTAGAGCATTTTTTCATATGACTATAGAGGGCTTTAATTTCTTCATCTGAGAACTATCTGTTCATATCCTTTGACCATTTATCAATTGGGGAATGGCTTGTATTCTTATAAATTCATCTTAATTCTCTGTATATTTTAGAAATGAGGCCCTTAACAGAGAGACTGGTTATAAAAATTCTTTCCCAATTTTCTACCTTCCTTCTAATTTTAGTTTCATTGGCTTTGTTTATGCAAAAACTTTTCAATTTAATGTAATCAAAATTATCTATTTTGCCTTTTGTAGTGTTCTCTATCTCCTGTTTGGTCACGAATTCTTCTGTTTTCCATAGATCTGATAGGTAAACTATTCCTTGCTCTCCCAGTTTGCTTATAGTATCAGCCTTCATATCTAAATCAGGAACCCATTTTGACTTTATTTTGGTCCCAGCCTATTTCTTGACTTTTAACTTTATGTTAAAATTGGGCTTTGCTCCTGGGGTGGTGGGGGGACTGTCCAAGCTTCCAGTTTTTCTGCAGTTTTTTTCAGAGCTAGTTCTGGGGTTCTGTAAGTTTTCAGTCTTTTCAAGGTGGTATGATCCGAGGAGTGATCTGTTTACTACTCTCTTGGCCTGTGCTTTGATCTATGAGCAAATACAAACACTCTTTTCTACCCTGGAGCTGTGACCAAGCTTCCTGTTCCTTTGTGGCTATCAGCTTTGTTTTGCTAGTGCTTCTCCTTACCCTGGGACTGTGACCCAGTACTTCTACCCAGAGGTATGTACGGGCAATGCAACAGAGTCCTGCACCAAGTACCAGCAAAAGTACCCCTGTATTCTCTTCCGCATATTTGTCTGGCCCCCTTACTATCTGTGGGCCACCACTGTCACTGCTGCTTCAGTTACCCCCAACACTGCTGGTTTGCTATGGCATGGCCTGTACCGGTGTAACCTGTGATGGACTACATTCATTCTTACCCTGGAGGGACAGCTCTTTCCTGCTGACCTTCTAAACTGTCTTGGGCTGCAGAAATGCTTTACCCCATCCTCTTGTGGGTTCCACTGCTCCAGAACTTGTTTCGAGGTGCTATTTAAAGTTGTTTGGAGGAGAATTTGGGAGAGCTCAGGTGAGTCCTTGCTTTTTCTCCTCTATCTTGGCCTCCCCACAATACTATTTTTTTTAAATGGTCTGTTACTTGCTTTTTCTTGGAGGATATTTTTGCTCTATCACCCTTGCTAGGCAATGCAGTGTATGGGACATTGGGCTTAGAGTTGGGAAGATCTGAGTTACTAGGTGTGTAACTCTGGGCAAGTCACTTAAATCTCTATTTGCTTCCATTTCCCCGACTGCAAAATGAGGATAATAATATCGCCTACCTTTCAGAGTTATTGTGAGGATCAAGGGAGGTAGTATTCATAAAGCACTTGGCACAGTGTCTGGCACAGAGTACGTACTCTATAAATGCTAGTTATGGATAATAATCGTCATTTATTTATTTATCTATCTATCTATCTATCTATCTATTTATTTATTTATTTTGGGTGAGGCAATTGGGGTTAAGTGACTTGCCCAGAGTCATATAGCTAGTGAGTGTTATGTGTTTGAGGCCAGATTTGAATTCAGGTCCTCCTGACTCCAGGGCCGGTGCTCTATCCACTGCGTCACTAGATGTCCCTAATAATTATCATTTTTTAAACAAACTTCTCAGTTTCCTCATATGCAAAATGGTGATAATAATAGCACTTGCTTCACAGGGTTTTTGTGAAGAATTCATCTGTTCAGAGGATGGACATATTGGAAAGCAGTCATTTGAGCTCTTTCAATGAAAACAATCAGCAGCCTGCCCAATTTCATCCTGTTCCCTTTCTTCTGACTAATAATGTATGTAAAATGCTTTGGAAATTTTGAAGTACTATGAAATACAAGTTATTACTATCATTATTATTTATGATTATTAAGATGCTTGCTACCAAAGTGTTTTTAGGCTTCCCAAAGGAAGTTGATTTTTTTTTACCTTGTTATTATATACTTAATGTGGAAAAGCATTAGCAAATCATGCCTATTACATCAGTGAATCAATGGTCCCATGGATGTGTCTGTTTCCTCCAAAGGTGAAGCTTTTACCCATCCATGCCTGCCTTTGTTTTATGAGTGGTTATGGCCAAAGAGTTCATTGCTGAGTGGCTAGCCTACAGGTACTGAGACTTTCCATACTTATAGGTTGGTCCTCTGAAATCTAACCTTGTTGGATGCCAGAGGAGGCCCTAGATACTCTCCTCCTGGGTAGGGTCAGTCTGCCATAGCTTCCACAACACTGCCATAGCCTTTAGAACTCAGGATCTCAAGTAGGTACTCAGGAAGGGCTATGCAGTGGGGTTGGTATGGGGCATTATTCTTTGTTGATAAAGGATAATGAATAGGTAGTGGACTCAGTGAGGAAACTCCCTTAACCGATGCAGATTGGTACCTTCTCCGAACCTTATAGTCTTAGAGAATTGACTAGATCACTCAGAGATTCAGTGACGTGCCCAGAGTCACACTTGAACTCAAGACTTGAACTCGAGCTTCCCTGGCTGCAAGGTCAGCTCCCTAGCCACTAGGCCATGCTATCTCTCCTCTCCTGTTAAACCCAAATAATTCTATCCCAGCATCTTCTGCATCTAGTAATGCTGCTGCCATCAGCAGGATGTGAGCTAAGAGCTGTGGTTCCCTGAGTGGTGGTGGATTACACCCAGACTCCCACAAACTCTCACTTGGCCCAACATGGATTTTCCAGAGTTTCATTAGGAGAGGCTGAATTTCTTTTAATTTTGAGAGATACTATCTCGGGGCCTTGTGTAGCACAACTACTGACATTCTTTCATTAGAGAGACAAGGGTGGGTGTTATGGTCTAGATCCTTTGGGTTTTGGCTGTGACTTCTGTGTAAGCATTATTGAAGTCAGGGGGACAAATTGCTTTTTCATTCCAAATGTATGTCAACAAGCCAGAGGAATGACCATAGATGCCATCAAAGTGCTCCTATAAAGAAAGAAAAATTCTTTATAGTATAGATAGAACCATTATCCAGGGATGGCTGAAAGCATTTGGGGGATTATAAGAAATACCATGCATTTGTGAAGTGCTTATATGTTTTCAGAGCATTTTCATTTTCATTTTGTGCTCATAATAGCTCTGTGAGGTTGTGAGAGCAGGCATTTTTGTTCACATTTGACAAATATGGAAACTGAGACATGGAGGGCTTCTATTCAATATGAATTTCTTTTTTTTATTAATCTATTTATTTTTAGTTTTCAACATTAACTTTCATAAACTTTTGATTTTTAAATTTTCTCCCCTTCCCCTTCCCCCTCCTCAAGACAGCACTCAATCTGATATAGGCTCTACATATACATTCTTCTTGAACATATTTTCACATTAGTCATGTCACGAAAAAGAACTAGAATGAATGGGAGGAACAATGAGAAAGAAGCAGCAAAACAAAACAAACAAACAAATAAAAAAGGGGAAATCAAATGGTATGTTTTGATCTGCATTCAGACTCCATATTTATTTCTCTAGATGTGAATAGCATTTTCCATTGTGAGTCTTTTGGAGTTGTCTTAGATTTTTGCATTGCTGAGAAAAGCTAAATCTGTCAGAATCAGTCATCACACAATGTGTATGATGTTCTGGTTCTGCTCACTTCATTCAGCATCAGTTCATATAAGTCTTGCCAGGTTTTTCTGAAATCCGCCTGCTCATCATTTCTTATAGTGCAATAGTATTCCATTACATTCATATGCTACAACATGTTTAACCATTCATCAATTGATGGGCATCCCCTCAATTTCCAATTCTTGGCCACCAGAAAAAAAGCTGCTACAACTATTTTTGTACATGTCGGTCTTTTTCCTATTTTTACTGTCTCTTTGGGATATAGTCCTAGAAGTGGTCAATGTGAATTTCTTAATTATCTACTCTGTGTATGGCAAAATAGTAAGTCCTGAAAACACACCAACAAAAATAAAAGTCTTGCTCTCAAGGAGCTTACATTCTAATAAAGAGACAACAATTACATGTATAAGTATATATGAAGCATGCACAAAAAAGTACATAAACAAAAAGTAATTTTTGTGGGGAGGAGAAGGGGAAGGAACTAGTAACTTGAGGATCAGGAAGGATCTAATAAAGAAGGTTGGGCTTGAGCTGAACTTTGATGGGAACTAAGGTTTGGAAGAAGTAGAAGGGGAGAAGGAATATATTTCAGAGCAGAGCAAATTCTGTGTTTGACTTTTTTAAAAATTCCAAGTGCTTAGCACAGTGCCTGGCATACAATCAATGCTTAAGAAATGTTTTTTTTTT
Organism: Phascolarctos cinereus; assembly: GCF_003287225.1. NCBI lineage: Eukaryota > Metazoa > Chordata > Mammalia > Diprotodontia > Phascolarctidae > Phascolarctos > Phascolarctos cinereus. Next base: position 63,708,194 of record NW_027556180.1, read on the forward strand.
TAACTGATTGCCTGTGAACTTGACAGTAAAAGAATTATGATTCCCATTTTTCAGATGAGAAAACTGAGGCTTAGAGAGGCTAATAATTTGGCTAAGGTTATTGTGACTATTAAAACTTTTATTGAGCTATTTCTATCACATTGTGTTTCCTTCACTTATGCACTGAGATTGTAAATCCTGTGAGGACAGGAAGTGTATCTTATCAATTTAATTCAATTTTGTATTTCCCACAGTTAGCTAGTATAGCAATCTGTGAACAATGGGAACTGAATAAACCTTTAATGAAATGAGTGTATTTATGTGTTTTCAGGCTCCCTGAATTAGTTTTCTAAAGAAGCATTAAAAATGTTTATGCTATCATCCCCATGGGGCTTTGTACCATGCTCTAGGTCAGGATTCAATAGACCCTCTTTTCCTTTCCCTCTAAACCACTTCACTTGGCAATCTCATCAGCTCCCATGGTTTTAATGTCCATCTCTATGCTGATGGTTCTTAGATTTACCTATCTTGCCTCAAACTCTCTGCTGACTTCCAATCTTGCATCTCCAAATGCCTTTGAGGAATCTCTACTGGATTTCCAGTAGACATCTTAAACTCATTGTATCCAAAATAAAACTCATTACCTTTGCTCCTAAACACTTTCCTCCTCCTCCCTTCCATATTACTGTAGAGAGCACTACCATCTTCCCAGTCCCTCAGGCTCAGAACCTAGGAGTCATCCTGGATTCCTCACTATCTCCACTCCCTCCCCATCTACCCTAATTACTGAGCTGTTGCTAAGGCCTGTTGATTTCACTTTTGCAACATTTCTCTAATATATCCCCTTCTCTCCTCTGACACCACCACCATTCTAGTGGAGACCCTCATCACCTCATGTCTGAACTATTGCAATAGCCTGCTGATGGCTCTGCCTGCTCCAAACCTTCCTTGATTCAGCCTCTAAAGTGATTTTCCTAAAAAATGTAGGTCTGATCATGTCACCCTCTTGTTCAATAAATACCAGCTGCTCCCCATTGCCTCCAGGAACAAATACAAGATGCTCTGTTTGGCATAAAAAGCCCTTCACAATCTCCCACCTTCCTAGCTTTCCAGTCTTCTTACACCTTACTCCCTACCATGGAGTCTTTGACCCTGTGACACTGGCCTCTCGGCTGTTCCATGAACAAGACGCTCTATCTCTTGGTTCTGGGCATTTTCTTAGTTGTCCTCCATGTCTGGAATGCTGTTCCTCCTCCACTCTCACTACTTAGCTCTTTGGCTTTCTTTAAGTCCCAACTAAAATCCCACCTTCTACAGGAAGCCTTCCCTATCACTCAATGCCAGTGCCTTCCCTTTGTTAATTATTTCCTGCATAGAGCTTGCCTTGTATATATTTGCTTCCATATTGTCTCCCCCCTTCCCCCCGACTAGATTATAAGCTCCTTGAAGAAAGGCACTATCTTTTTGTATCCTCAGCACTTACTGTGCCTGGCACATAGTGGACATTTAATAAATATTGATTGATTGATATTATTCTTCAGTCATGATTCCAACATTGTTAGCCTCGTCTATGTTCATTTGTGTTGTCCTTTCCACAAAGTCATTTTTGCCTTTGTTTTTCAAATCTGGCTCAGTAGGCTAAGATCTTGAAGTAGATGTTCCCAGAACTTTCTTTCTATTATAGCCCCCAGTTAAAAGGTGGGGTCAAATATTCCTTCTCTGCTTTGATAGATCAAAGATTCCATCAGTGTGAATACTGTCTCGCTGGCAGTTTATCCATGCAATGGGAGATAAACTTCATAAATGAATGAATAAATTTTAAAAAGCATTTATTAATCATTTATCATGTACCAGTGACTGTGCTAAGCACATTGTATATAAACACAAAAGGTGAGATAGTCTTAGCCCTCAAGAATCTCTTAGGAATAAAACATTTTGTAAATTGGTAGTTAGTGAAAGGAGTTTTGGTTTGGGGAATCATAAGGATAATGGCTGATTTCTAGGACAGACCATTTTCAGAAGCAAAAATCCTGTTGACTTGAGAATATGGACTCCTAAACAGCAGGGACTGGCTTTATCTTTTTTGAGGGAGTCTATCTCCAACTCTTAGCACAGTACCTGGTACATAGTAAGTCCTTTAAAAATTCTCATTGAATGACTTTCCATACCTAGCAATTGGTGGGTGGAAAGGTGATGGTGGGGCAGATGATAGCATCATAGATTTAAAAGTGGAAGAGACTTCAGAAGCCATCTAGTGTAACCCCCTCATTTTAGGGATGAGGAAACTGAAGCCAAGGAAAGTTACATAATTATCCCAAGGTCACACAACTAGAGAGTGACTGAGCTGAGATTGGAACCTGGGTCTTCTGACTACAAATCTACTCCATTTTTCATTGTTTCATGCCGCTTCCTAGACATACGTGGTAAGCAGGGCAGATGGCAAGATGACCTTCATGAAAGGCTGGATAGTATGTGAAGGATGGTCTGGTCTAGTTTGGGGCCAGCTAGCTTTAGTAGGCTGGGTAAACTTGTATTGACTCCTGGACGCTCAACAAGATGGTGCAGCTCCAGGGCAGGAGTTCCAAAGTTGAGTGCTTTAAATTCCCCAGGGTCTGTGGGCTTGGATTCTAGAGCACCAGTGCAGAGGATGATGGTTTAGGTGAGATGAAGCAGAGTCACAATGACCTGGATCAACAGCTGGTGGGATAAGTGTCATTCTATGACCAAAAGCATTTATCACTTGGTGGCTAAAGTTCTGGTGATGAGACCAGCTAAGCTGCTCTATGGACAACAGGCACACAGCCCCTACAGCCACACATGGCCTTTTCCAGCTTGGAACTCCTGTCAGGGTTTGTATCTCACTGGCATAGTCTTCCAGAGGACAGGGTTACTTCTGCACCACTGTGGATGGAGATGAGGCTTTAGTGGAGGGAGGCAAAAATATATGGTTATCTTTAGTTTTCTTGTCAGTCATCTGGTATGGGTTTGTCTGAAGCACCGGGCACACATAATCACTCAGTGCTGCCTGTGTTGGGTGGTAGGAGCAGAACAAACTTTATATGTTACGTGGTGTTAGTCCTTCAGGCATTTAAATCCTAAAATAGCATAACATATGGGTCATATGCAATGAGTGGTAGCACCAATGCCATGAGCTTCTTATTTTCCATTCATTTCTTGCTATTGTTGTTCAGCCATGTCTGACTCTTCGTGACCCCATTTGGGGGGTTTTCTTGGCAGAGATGCTGGAGAAGCTTGCCGTTGCCTTCTCCAGCTCATTTTACACATAAGGAAACTAAGGCAAATGAGGTTAAGTGATTTGCCCAGGGTCATCCAGCTATTAAGTGTCTGAGGCCATATTTGAACTCGGGAAGATGAGTCTTCCAGACTCCAGGCCTGGCACTCTATCCACTGCGCCACCTAATTGCCCATTTCTTGCTGTGCTTTCGTGTTTTAAGCTCAATTATCCGATTGTTGTCATTGTTATCATTATGCTATTATGATGATGATACTCCACTGTCCCCAGAGAGCAGAATAATGACTAGGGCTAAGAAGAAAAAAGAAAAAAAAAGCCATTGTCTTTCAGTCATGTTATGTGATCTTAGGCAAATCACTTGATCATAACCATTTTTTCTCTCTTGTATTTGCCTAGCAGGAAAATTATAAAAATGAATGAGGTAACGTTTTTGATTGCTTGGAGCTACTCTAAAGGAAGGATCTGTGGCAATGCTAGATGGTGATGACGATGGTGGTGATGAATGAGAACCATCGATGGTTTTTGTATATATCAACAACCCTAGCTTACTCTGACAGAAAAAAGAACAATATTTTCTCATAGGATTATGCACTAACATCCTTTCACAACTGCTGAACACTGAATTTTCATTTTCAGAGATCCAAGGCACCATTTTCCATCTCATTTGCCTCTTGAGGACTAAAAAAAAAAAAATTGCATGCAGCTGCCATGGGAGTGCAAAATGCTCTCTAGTCATCTGCTCAGATGGACATTTTGGAGAAAATTCATTTAACTTGCTGCTCAATGAAGGCAATCAGCAGCCTGCCCAAATTCATCCTGTTCCCCTTTTCCTGACTTGTAGTTCTCAGATACTCAGAAAAGGAGACAGGGTGAAAAATGATCTCATAGTTCATGAGACCCTTCAGGGGCCCTTACTTTCTTTACCTCTCACTGAACATTGCCTCTGCTAATAAAAACACTAATAGCTGCAGTAATACAGCATTTTAAAAGGCAAGACTGTGATGTTGTTAATTATCCTGTAATGTACACATCCTGCCTATCCAAGGCTGAAAATTGTAACCCTATGTGGTCACATTGGAGGAATTGAGTTAACAAGATCACATCTAATACTTGACTGATCAAAATAAATACTGGTGAAACGGGAGAGTGGAATTTTCTAACATGAAATATGTTTACATTTATTAAAAGTATCATGAAGAAATCCCTCTCTTATATTGTTATACCCACCTTCCCTGTGCAGTTTTTCCTTTCCATTCTATGTCCTTTTCTATAGTGCATCTTTACAGCAGTAAAGAACCCATATTAATTTTTCATTTTTATGAGAAAATCATTGAGTTTAAATAGTGTCTTTAGTCCTGGCTATTCAGCGCTATTGCACGCCTCTTGAAATAATTTGTCTTATACCTACTTGTATCCACGGTGCTCTAAACAAAGGAAACATGGGATAAATATTTACCAAATACAAATAATGAAAACAAATGACTTTACAAAAGGAGTACATGGGCCAGAGGAGAGCTCCCCAGATTCCAGTCCTCCCTGGCTTCTCTCCACAGTTTGGAAACCACTGCTAGAGAATTATCCTTATCATTTTTCCCTGGGAATACTATATAAATGTGTTGTTGTCAGTGTTATGCAAAGGGTATGTAGTCCATTCACAGGACTTATTTTTTCCATGAAGGTTAATGGTGGTGGGTGACTCAGTCTGCAATACCTACACAAACCACCAGGTGGTACTCTAAGCTTGAGCTACTCCAGCTTATTCTCACAGTGCATGCATGTGTAGTTCCTAGGTTTCAGGCTTGAGAAATTTAATTACTAGCAACTGAGCATATAAAGACCACAGCATTTCTCTGTCTCCCCTCCCTCTACAGTTACCTTAGCTCTAGTGTACATGTCAACTAAGGGATATAAAAGTTTCCATCAAAATTCATACTTCAATTGACTCATTTTTCCCCATTTCCTAATCTGTTACCCAATTTCACATGACCCCAAAAGGTAACTCACTCCCACGTAGAAAATAATAATTGTCCAGCATTATAGTAACTAGCAGTTATAGCTATGTATAGTTATATATGTAGTCATTATATATCTGTTATATACAGTAATTAATAGTAACTAGAATGTATAGCCTTTAAAAGCATTTTTAACTTTAGCATTTAAAAGTATTAAAAGTTTCCAAAGTGCTTTACAAATACCTCATTTTATTCTTATAACAACCCTAGGAAGTACTTGCTGTTATGATTGTTCTCATTTTACAGATGAGGAAATGAGGTAGACAGAAATTAAGTGACTTGACTAGGATCATACAGCTAGCAATTATTTGAGAACTGATTTGAACTGATATCTTCCTCACTCCAGGTCCAATGCTTTATCCATTGAAATAGAAAATGAAATTAGAATATTAAAACTTCCTGTAAGTTGAATAAATAGAAAAGGTCATGAATAGGCAATGTTCAACCATATGAATAATAGTTCAAATCACTAATAATTAGAGTGATGCAAATTAAAGCATTTTGGAAGTTATGCTTCACATCCATCAGATTTGGAAATATGACAAAAAAGGAAAAAGTCTATTTTTAGAGGAGCTATAGGAAAAAAAAACGTTGTTGGAAGATCTGTGAATTATTTCAGCCATTCTGAAAAGCAATTTGAAACCATGCCCAAAAAGATACTAATGGTGTGACTCCTTTGACCCAGTCATACCACTATTGGGTCTACACCTGAAGGAGACAAAAGAAAATAAAAGAGAATACATTTGTATGAGAATATCTAGGGCAGCTCTTTTTTTGGTTTGTTATGGTGAAAAACTAGAAACTAAGGAGTTATTCATCAGTCAGGGAATCATTGAACAAGTTATGACGTATTAACATAATAGAATACTATTGTGTCATAACAAAGGAAAAAGGGCACAGTTTCTGAGAAATCTGGGAAAGCTCATGTCAACTAATACAGAGGGAAGTGAGTTGAGTCAGGCGAACAATTTACACAATAACAAAAATGTAAAGAAAAGCAATTTTCAAAGACTTTTAAATTCTGATTAACAGAATGACCAACTATAAAGGAGCCATGATGAAGCATGCTACCTACATCCTGATGGAGAGATAATGGACTCAATGTGCAAAATATGACATACATTTCTGGACATGATCAATGTAGGAATGTGTTTTGTTTGACTATTCATATGTGTTATAAGAATTTTTTCTTTTTCTTTTCCAGTGGAGGTGGTAGGAGGAAGAATAAGAGTAAGGATAAAGTAGCTTTAAAAAAGTAAGGAAAAAAAATCATTGCTGCATTATTTAAAAATTTTAAAACAAAATTTTAAGTGTATTTTTTTTATAGTTAACACTCTTAAAAATTTGAGTTCCAAATTTTCTCCCTCCCCATAGTTCTTCCTCCCATTGAGAAGGCAAGCAATACATTACTTGTACGCGTGAAATCATGTAAAACATATTTCTATATTAGCCATGTTACCAAAAAAGGAGGAACAACAAAAAAGTGAAAAATATACTTCAATTTGTATTCATAGTTCATCAGTTCTTTCTCTCAAGGTGTTTCTCTCATTTTTAAATAATGGGTCCTTTGAAATTGTCTTGAATCGCTGCATTACTAAGAATGTTCAAGCTATTCACAGTTGTCATTGTACAATATCACTGTTACTGTGTACAAAGTTCTCTTGGTTCTGCTCATTTTACTTTGTATCAATTCATGTAAGTCTTCCCAGGTTTTTCTGAAACCATTCCCTCATCATTTCTTATAGCACAAATAGTATTCCATCATAATCATATATATACCACAACTGTTTCATCCATTCCCCAATTGATGTACATCTCCGCTCAATTTCCTTTTTTTTTTTGCCACCACAAAAAGAGCTGGTATAAATATTTTTGCACTTATGAGTCCTTTCGCTTTTTCTTTGATCTCTTTGGGATATAGATATAGAAGTGGTATTGCTGAGTCAAAATGCATACATAGTTTTAAATCCCTTTGGATATAGTTCCGAATTGCTCTACAGAATGGTTGTTATCAATTTAGAACTCTACCCATAGTGCATCAGTGTCCTTACTTTTACACATCCCCTACAGCATTTGTCATTTTCCTTTTTTGTCATATTAGCTAATAAGTATGAGGTGGTATCTTAGAGTTATTTCAATTCACATTTCTTTGATCAATAGTGATTTAGAGCATTTTTAATTTGATAGCTTTGATTTCTTCTAAAAACTATCTGTTCATATCATTTAGTCATTTATCAATTAGGGAATGGCTCTTATTTTTATAAATATTGCTCATTTAAGAAATGAGGCCTTTTTGCTGTAAAAAAAGTTCCCAATTTTCTACTTCCCTTCTAATTTTGTCTGCACAAAATTTTTTTTATTTTCACGTAATCAAAATAGCCCATTTTACTTCCTGTGATCCTCTCTATCTTGTTTGGTCATAAACTGAGGCATTTTTTAAATTTGCAGAAGAGAATAGAAGGAATTTTAGAGGGAAACATAAGTAAGCAAGACATTTTTTTAAAGTAACATATTCAATTTATTATGTATGTTTTATATATTTAAATTTTTTTCTAATTTATTATAAAATAAACCTATTATATATTTAAAAAGAAAAGCAAAGCCTACAGAAATATAGAGTTCAATACAATTCTCCTTTCCCTGTCCTTCTATGTCTATGGAAATTTCAATTTTATTTGGCATTTGCTAGGTTTTGAACAAAAGAAAGTAAATTTTGTTTGAAAGTATCCCCATAGGTAGAAAGATGCAAGACAACTTATTATCTTTTAAAATCTCAGTGCATAGTAGAAGATTTGTGCACCCTCTGTTACCTCATTTACTGTATTGAGGCTAGCCATCCCTATAGTCCCTATTTCTTTGGCAACTTCAAGATATAGATAACACAAGGGAAACATGCCATCTGCACTAGCAGAAGCTATCACAGGAAGATACTGTTATGATTATGATTATTGTCATCATTATTTCATCTCTTAATGAGACATTGGAACATAGTAAATGGAGAAGTATACTCAAAGCCAAAAACAACAGGGTTCAAGTCCCATCTCTGATATTTTCTGGCTATGTGACTCTGGGCAAAGTATGTAAATAGGAAGCCATCACTAAACCATATGCAAGGATCCTCAATGGCATGTATTGACCTAGAAAACCACATATTAATATTATCTTTGTTTTATTGTATTTTTATTTAAAAATATTTCCCAATTTCATTTCAATATGTTTCAGGAGTGGTGGTAGGCCTGTGTTTGCCACTTCTACTGTAGGCAACACTCAATATCTCTGTTGTGGATTGTGAATTGGTAGAGGGCATTTCCTCACTGGGGAAATCCCTGTACAAATGAAATGACAGGTCCAGTCTCTAACCCTTATTTCATCTCCAGATCCAGTCCTTCGCGTATGCTTTATATTTCAAACTATGTACATGATATTTCAGTTTGGATTTTGGAAGTTTACTTGCTCCAAATAGAATTTGTCAGCCTCAGATTCCGTCAAATTATCATTATCTGTGGTCATATTAACCCCCTAAACAGAATATAAGCTCTTAAAGAGAAAGCATTTTGTATCCTTGTACTTCTAGTTCAGCACCTTGCAAAGAGTATGACTACTCAATGTTTGCTGAATTATTTTAGCATTTTCTTCTCCAATAGATTGCCTCTTTTGTCTGTTTTAGAATCCTTTCCCCACTCTAGAATAGAAATCATTTTCAGTAATGAACTGAGTTCACTATTAATCCTCTTTATATTTTTTTTCCTTTTTTTGTGTGAGGGATGGTAAACTAAAGTAAGGAAAGAAATAAGTTTTTTTTCATTTCTTAAGGCTGTAATATTAGAAATCATCTAAGTGCTTCTTGTAAGATTATTTTATACATTTTTTCCAAAAGATTTAAAAATTATTAAAATCATAATGAATTAAAATATGACTCTCCCTTTTAAAAGGAGATGAATCTACATTGTCCTATATAGATACCTTAATATAATTGCTCCTTTTCTTCCCCTACGTGGACATAGTACATCTTTAGCCATATGCAGAATGAAGTCCAGGTCTCAAGGGAAATCTCTTAGCCCAGAGTTTACATTTTCAAAGGCCAAACGTTTTCCTTCCCTCAGGCATGTTAGGTCAATATCCCTATGACTTGTCTCTGACAGTTTGAAAGTTCCTAAAAAAAAGTATCCTAGAAATATATTAATGAAATCTATTTAAAGGAAGGATCCAAATCACTATTGTTTCAAAACAATCTCAAAATGGTGGATATTGACTCAAAGAACTGAATATAGAAATATGTTCATTTTGGAGAAATAAATGAAGCCTGATAATATCAAGAGGAGGATCTAAGTGGGAAACCCTCTGTCATCTAGAAGAGGTCATTAAACAGCATCTTAATCATATGTTTAATCATTAATTTGCTTCAAAACTCAGTTCAAATGACACTTCCAAAATGGTGCCTTTTCTCAGTACCACAGGTGTTACTGTCTCTACTGTGTCCCCAAAGTACAAAGTACACTCTCTTTCTCTCTCTCTCTCTCCTCTCCTCTCTCTCTCTCTCTCTCTCTCTCTCTCTCTCTCTCTCTCTCTCTCTCTCTCTCTCTCTCTCTCTGTATACATACAGATACACACACATATATGTTTGAATTTGTATGTACATACATGTATACATGTTTTCTCCCTGGTTAACATGGCAAAATCTACTCCATCTTTGTTTTTGAATCACCAGATCTAGCATAAGGTATGTACTTAATAAGTATTTATTCGTTGATTAATATAGTCCTTTTTTACATTAAGTTTTAATTTTCCAATTACATGTAAACAAAAAAATTCTAACATTAGTTTTTTAAAATTTAGAGTTCCAGATTCTCTCTTTCCCACCTCTTCTTGAGAAGGCAAACAATTTGATATAGATTTATACATATGCGGTCACGTAAAATATTTCCATCTTAACCAAGTTACAAAAGAAAATGCAATCTTAAAAAAAAGAGTAATAAAGAAAATTTTTTTAAAACTGTGTTTCAATCTGTGTTCAGATGCCACCAGTTCTTTTTCTTTCATCTTTCATCACAAGTTCTTCAGAATTGTCTTGGATCATTGTATTGTTGAGGATAGCCAAATCATTCACAGTTGATCATTGTATATTATTGCTGTTACTGTGTACAATGTTCTTCTCATTGTGCCCTTTTCGCTTTCCATCAGTTCATGTAAGTCTTCCCACGTTTTTCAGAAACCACCCCTCTCAACATTTCTTATAGCACAATAGTATTCCATGAAAATCATATACCATAACTTGTTCAGCCATTCCCCAATTGATGAACATCTCCCCTTAATTTCCAATTCTCTGCCACCACAAAAAGCTGCTACAAATGTTTTTGTATATATAGGTGCTTTTCCTTTTACCGTGATCTCTTTGGGATACAGATGTAGTAGTGGTATTGCTGGGTCAAAGGATATGCACAGTTTTATAGCCCTTTGGGCATAGTTTCAAACTGCTCTCCAGAATGGTTGGATCAGTTCACAACTCTACCAACTGTGCATTTTTTTTCACCATCCCTCCAACATTTATCATTTTCCTTTTTTGTCATATGATCCAATCTGATAGCTGTGAAGTGGTACCTCAGTGTTGTTTTAATTTATATTTCTTTAATCAACAATTATTTAGAGCATTTTTTTATATGAATATAGATATCTTTGATTTCTTCTGAAAACTGCCTGTTCATATCCTTTAACCATTTATCAATTGGGAAATGATTCATATTCTTATAAATTTGAGTCAGTTCTGTATGTTTTTGAAAAATGAGGCCTTTGTCAGAGAAACTTACTTTAAATTTCACCCCACCTCCCGCCAGTTTCCTGTTCTGCTTCTAATCTTGGCTGAATTTGTTTTGTTTGTGCAAAAAAACTTTTAAATTTGACATCATCAAAATTAGGAGGCCACAAAGTGGCTCAGTGGATAGAGCATTGGCCTAAAATCAGGAAGACATGAATTAAAATCTGGTCTCAGATACTTACTATCTGAGTGACCCTGAGCAAGTCATTTAACCTCTTTTTTTATTTTTTGCTTTTTTGGTGAGGAAATCAGGGTTAAGTGACTTGCCCAGGGTTACACAGCTAGTAAGTGTCATGTGTCTGAGACTGGATTTGAACTCACATCCTCCTGTCTCCAAGGCCAGAACTCAATCCACTGTACCACTTAGCTGCCCCAATTTAACCTCTTTTTAATCCACTAAAGAAAGAAATTAAAAAGCACTCCAATATCTTTGCCAAGAAAACTCCATGGGCAGTATTGGCATGCTGTCCATAGGGTCATGAAGAATCAGAAACGACTGAACAATAATAACAGTCAAAATTAATTTATGTATTACCTTGTATGTTTGGGGCTTATAAGGCTAACATCCATGAGGTTTTTATTTCCTCCTAAATACCATGCCTATAACTTGGTAAGCTGCTTCCTGGTAGGTGGTAGTGTCTGGGCTGTGACTACTAGTCCAAACAGTTGGGCTTTTCATAGGCATCTAGTATAATTCAGTTCAGTTCAATTCAACAAGACACCGTAAGAAAGCCTGGGGACACAACCCCCCCCCCAAAAAAAAAAATAGAAATAATCTCCGATCAAAAGGCTTGAGCTGACTATGAAAGCCTTAAGAGATGTGTTTCTTCCCAAACTGGGAAAAGAAGGGAGGATAAGGAGAGGAGAAGAGAGGAAAAGGGAAATGTAGATCTTTTTGTCACTGGCCACTGATGTCATGCTGAGTATTGACACCATTACCTCCCTGTTCTTATTTCCTCAAAATTCTTGCTGTATGGGGAAAAAAAAGAACAAAAACCCAAACCCTGACCTCAACATAGGTCTCATGTTAGTTTGAAAATCCAATTACTAGGATCTTTGTGGCCAGCTCTAGGTATGTGTTAGTGTGTGTGTGTGTGTGTGTGTGTGTGTGTGTGTGTGTGTGTGTGTGTGTGTGTGTAGGTTTACATAAACAAAGCAATTTCAAGGAGAGTGTACTGAGGGAATAACTGGGGGATCAGGAAAATCCTATGTTAAAGGGGGCTTCTGAGTTAGGCTTCAAAGGAACCTAAGGCAGAGGTGAAGATGTGGATTAACTAGATGAAAGAGTATTTAGCATATTTCCCACTGCTACATCTTTAGTATGTAATAGGGGCCTGGTGCATGTGCAGGTCCTATCAGCTTGTTCAGATGATGTCTCCACATTGAGATGATAGAAATGCCATCTGCTCTCTAGTACCCTCTATGAGGAGATGTCATCTGAGAAAGCTCCTTAATAAAACACCTAAGTAATAACATAAAATGTATATCATATATCACATATAAAAGGTATATAGAGCAAAGAAACATTTTAAACCAATTAGATAGATACATTGCTGACTATCCTTTAACCATTTTTTTTATTCACTGCTTATTCTAACTATTATTTTCCTCTAGGCTGGAGCAGAATTAACTCACCTACTACCATAATCAGGGAGGCAGAGCAACTGAACTTCAAGAGCAGGAAGATGGTAGTTGTTGACAAAAGCACTAATCAGGGTGTCATTCCCATGTCCCATATGAGGCTATTTATAAACAGCATTATAAAGATAAAACAGGAAGAGCTCAAACTTCATCCATCCATCTATGTATATGTGTATATGTATATATACACATATATATACACATGTATATGTGCATGTATATAAAGGTATATATGTATGTGCATGCATATACATATACACGTATAATTATATATTTATACGCACACATGTATGTACACACATATACATATACATATACATATACATATACATATACATATACATATACATATACATATACATATACATATACATATACATATACATATACATACACATATACATATACATATATATGTCTATATACACACACACCATGGCTATAGAGTTGCATGTTAACTAGAGGGAGAGCCTGAAAGCTGGGTTAGACAGTAGTAATTCTAGGGAGCAATATTTCATAGGCAGCTTTCCCTTTAGGTCTATGTTTACCTGTGTTATATGCATCCTTAGGAAAGTCTTGTGTTCTGGGCTATACTGCAAGGTGTTTGAAGAATCAGACTCATATTATACTAAAGGGTTAGGGAATTATGACAGTGTCACAAAGTCAGCATTGCCTGTGTCTTTGACGACAAACTCCTGAGCTCTTCCCTCTTCTCTGTTCTAGGGCATGCCTAAGTTGGAACCAACGTGGAGTTAAAACCTTTTGATTCTTAGCAATAGCTCAGGTAGGCTTTGGGGATTAATAGCAGCTTTGCATCAAAAGCCCTGGAAGGTGGTTTAGTTAAGTTTTTGATCTGTATCAGTAGAAGGCTTTAACTCCCTGTCAGCTGACTGACCTTATTTGACCTTGATTATATACCCTTTCTTCTAGGAAGGCTGCTGCATCTTCTCTCTTTTTTGACACCTTGTTCATATTATGGCAAAGAATGACAACAACAAAAAATTCACGAAGCAGAATGATACAATTGGCCATTATAAAAATTCTATAATAGACTTACTCTAATGAGCAATATCCGTGGAATGATGGATGGGATTTGGAGAGGGAGAGATTTAGGGAAGGAACATCACAGAGCCTGGTGAATGAAATCCACAGCCATGAAAAGGGTTTGACCCAACAATGGGAATAAAGGTTTGCAAGTATAAAAAGAACATATGTTGACCAGATTATAACATGAGAAGTCTATTGAAATTAGCTTATTCATTTACATATATATACATGTATATGTGTATATATATATATATATATATATATATATATATATATATATACATATACATATGTACACACACATATTTATACCCACATACTGATTTAGCATATTTATGGGTATGTATGTATATGTATGCATGTATATCTTGGACAGGAACTTAAATACAATCAGCTGGGCCTAGAACTAAATAGGAGATCGGATTGTGTAAAACTATGCTATGCTTTTAACAACCCCAAACTGTTCCTTGACACCATTTTCAACACCAGAATTCTTCTGGAGAGCTATTTGGCTGAGAATCATGGAATACCATGTACTGAAAGTGATCAAACATACAGGTGATCCAAGAATGTTGGATAGATATATGGCAAGTAAATGAAGTAATATGCATCATATAACTGTAGACGGTGAGTATACATGAAGTACTATTAAAGATATAATCAAGAACACGCATAATGAAAAAACAGAAAAAGAGCATGACCTATAGTGAGAGGAAGGGTTAACAGTCGGACAGCCCAAGTGTTGTGTTTGTATTTTTGAAATATCAAAATCTTAATATCAAAAATTTAAAAAAAGTTCAGAAGAAGGCCTCTGACACAGTGCATAAATTGTCTATAAAGGATTTATGGTAGGACGTGGACACTCATCACACAGAATGAGAGGAATGGATGAGAGCTGAGCTGTATTGGTGGACCTACATCAAAGATGTCATACATCTATCCAGATAAATTTGAAGGAAAACTTTGTAATAGTTATAGATGTTCAAAAATTGAATTACTGCCTCAGAAGCTAATGGGTTCCCCTTAACTAGAGGCACTCAGGTAAAAATGTAATGACTACTTATTGGGTATACTGTAGATTGGATTCCTGTTCAGTTATGGGTAGGTTAAATGGTTGCTGATGTCTCTTCCAAATCTGAGTTGATAGGATTCTGATTTCTAATACACTTACCAGTCCTAAAAGTTCAAAGAAAGGAATACATACATACATATGTACATATATATCTATATCTACCTATATATATGTATACACATTATCTATCTATAGATATATCTATATCTATCTAGGAAGAGACAGACAGAGAGACAGAAGGACAGACAGAAAAAGACAGAGAGAGAGAGGGAGAGACAGAGACAGAGACAGAGAGACAGAGATTGAATTTTTTATCTTAACTAGTGATTTTGTTAGTGTAGGGAGAAAATAGTGGAGAAAGGAGTTTCCCTTGTGAGGAAACTATCTTCTACCAATACAGGTCAGTTACTTCTCTTCATTCGATAGAATTAGAGACTTATCTGGGCTCATTGAGAGGTTAAGTGACTTGCACAAAGTCATACAGCAGAAACAAGACTTGAACCCAGTTGTTCATGACACCGAGGATGGTCCTCTTTTCACCATACCAAATTGTTTCTTCATATATGCTTTAAAACAGCTCAATTGGATATTTATTTTAATCGGCACACTTTGGAGGGTGGCAGTTAAGAGAAATAATTTGGCCATTACTGTCTGAAACCCTGCCCCCAAATAGGACTTTTTGGATGATGGAGAAAGGTTTTTCTTTTTGTTTGTTTTTTCAATGGTGGAAAGATGCCTAAGGTAACATGAGCAAAATACAACTATAATAATGGGAATTATTGTGCTGGGTTGCGATTATTTGCTATTGTTACTGTGAGTGATGGTGGGGTGTGTTTGTGTGTGTTTGCTCGAATGGTATAGATTAGTGATCTGAGCAGATGGAGATAGCTCAAATTACAAATAGATATCTATAAATGGAGTCCTTGACTCCAAAAAAAGTCTGTGTTTAGTCTTATCTGACATTCCCAAGACTAATGTCACCATAAAAAGGCTCTAGTTCCCTTTCTAACTCACAGCCACGTCTAAAACCTTATAGCCCCTAGAATTTGTAGACTGCAAGTGGTCATACAAAATCTATCTTCTGTCAACAGAGGAGGGGGGGAAGGGAGGAGTATTTATTATGTGCCAGTCACAATGCTAAACACTGAAAATTCAAATACAAGGAAAAAGATACAAAAGATACTTCCTTTTCTCAAGGAGCTTATATTCTAGTGGGGGAAGACGAAATAAAAAGGACCTGGAAAGGGAAGAATAGGGTCGAGAAGCTGAACCTTCCTGGGGCAGGACAGAAAAGACAAAGAGTCATGACCAGAGCAAGGAAAGATGTCAACATGGATGGCCTGAACTCTTCCCGAAATAGTGGGAGCAGCCAGGAACTTACCAATCAGAAGAGGGGCCATGAGGGCAGAGGAGGGCTGTTGGTGCAGAAAAGAAAAGTCAGAAGCAGAGTTGGGACAGAAGTTTACAATGGTCCTTGTCCCTGGACCAGAAAAAGATGGAAGTCTGACATTGGGCAATAAAGTAGTTGTGTTCTTGGACCTTTCCTCTATGAATGACTATGCCTTCGTGGTTTGTGTGTTATTCAGTAAACCTTGCAGCAAACTTAGTGTGTGACTGTTCTTGTTCCTTAAAATTCAAAAATGGATTACCACAAGGTATTTTAGTTTTCAGTTAGACTAAATTCCACTCTTCACTAGGAACCCCAGATGAACTGCTTTGTTATTGGTCATGGCA
Source organism: Phascolarctos cinereus (assembly GCF_003287225.1). Lineage (NCBI taxonomy): Eukaryota > Metazoa > Chordata > Mammalia > Diprotodontia > Phascolarctidae > Phascolarctos > Phascolarctos cinereus. The sequence goes on from NW_027556180.1 coordinate 63,724,744, forward strand.
CCTGCTAACATTGAAATCAGTGGCTAAAATAACATTGTAACCACGTGATTTCTATGATGACTCACTCCCATGCCATTATTATTGTTTAATAGTTATTGGGTACTCATGATTAATTCATAGCCTGTTAATGTATAGTCATATTTTCTAGTGTTCACTCAAGTCGTTCATAAACTGTCCTTTTGATTCTAAATTTCATTGTCAGTCATCTCAAACCCAAATTTCCACAAGCTGTTCATCTTTTCATTACACTGACCCCAAACTCAAACAATCTAAATTGGCTGGAGCAGTGAATTAGCAACTGAGAAGACATAAAAATATTTCTCAAAAATAATTATCGGGCAAACCACATGTATGAACCAGGGAGGGACCTGAAATGGGATACAGATTGCTGTTCCTAGTCTAAAACAATGGAAAGTCTGTTTATGGAAAAATCATCCTTTGATTTCATTATTTTTATTAGATTATACTTATAAGGAAATGAATAGAATGCCCTTTAGAAATGCAATATCCTTATAAGAAAAAAAATCCACCCTCTCCATGTACATTTTAATGATTAGAAAAGCTATCATATGGTTTGGATAGAGGCCCAGGAAAAGATCCAAATGGGATTATATTTTCTTAATCTATTAGGGTAATGTATGACTTCCCTCCACTCTCGACCCTACCCCCTTCTCACTTGGCAGGCATTATTAGCATACCCTGCAATAGTAAGATTCCAGAGACAGACTTGCACGTAGTTGATCATCTCAAGATGCTGTCGGCGTCAGAACCTGAAACCTTACAATGAGCACACTGCTGACTTTGAAGGGCATGTATGTATTTGAGAATTTGATTGATCAGAAGTACCTAACTAGCAGTTAGTGCAATCAGCAGCATGCAAACATAGAAGAGGTTATGGTCCTTGCCCTCCTTGGGGTACTAGTCATGCTGAATATCTATATCATTTTCAAGACTATGCTACTTTATGAAAATCGAAAAAAATCCTAGTACGTGAAGCTGGAATCTTTTGTACTAAACAGGACATGAAATATGTTGAGTCTAAAATAATGGAGAAAAAATGTTGAATAATGTCAAATTCCAAACTTGTCATTTTGTCTGCCTAGCTTGGACACCTAAAAATGGCACCAAGCTGGTGCGGGGAGTGATTATACATTCAAATGAAGGTTGATGTGTATGTATAAAATGGAGACAGTATTTTCATTACCCAGAAAGGAAGGAAGCAAATTTCTATTAAGTGCACTTTTACATATATCTCATTTGACCCTCCCAACAGTCCTGGGAGGAAATCCTCATTTTTTACAGTTGAGAAAACTGAGGCAGACAGAAGTTAAGTGACTTACCCAGGCTCATACAACTAGGAAGTGTCTGAGGCCAGATTTGAACTCTGGTCTTCCTGACCTCAGGCCCAGCGGTCTATTCAATGTGCAGCAGCCTGTCTACTTCCCAGGATTATAAAGAAAGTGCTTTGTGAACCCTACAGTGCTAATTCTGTGAGCTCTAGCCATTGACCTTCCTTGGATTGTGCCTTGCATATATGTCATTATTTGTGCTGTCCTTATACCTGGGATGTTCTGCTTCCTCATCTCTATCTCTTGAAACTTCTGGCTCCTTTTAAAGATCAGCTACAGTACCCCTTCCTTTAAGAGGCCTTCCCTAATTCCCTCCAGTTGGTAGTCTCCCACCACTCCAAATATTGGGTATTTATTTTATTTATATCTCATTTGTACCTAAGATCATAGAATTAGAACTGGAAAGGAACTTGGAGGTCATTTAGCAGAACCATCTTGTTTTTCAGACAGAGAAACTAAGGCCCAGGGAAATTAAACAACTTTCCTATGAACATACATGGAGAAAGTGGCAGAACTGGGATCTGAACTGAGATCCTTTGAGTTCAAAACTAGTGGTCTCTCCACTGTATTTAGTTGAATATTTAGATTGTAAGCTCCTTGAGGGCAGGGACTGTCTTTTGCCCCTTTTATATTCCTAGGGCTTAGCATAGTAGCTGGCACAGGGTAGTCACTTAATAAATGCTTGTTGATCGATTGAGTGATTACATGCATTCCCCTCATTCACCAGTAGAATGGAATTTCCCTTGGGACAGGGACCGCAGTTATTGTTGATCTTTCCCTCCTGAAGAAGACCAATGACATCATGAGGGTGATGTATTGACTTGCACATGAATTAGATTTAAGTGGAGTAGACCTGCACAAAGTGGTCAGCCTCACTCTCTTCTCTAGAGTCACCAAAGACCAGTGGCAAGACAAACATCAACATGACTAAAGATGGCCCTGGTTGCAGGGGATGACCTCGGCCTCTCTCAATGAAGGTCTTTCCCAGTCTCAGTGTGTCTGAGGTCATTCACATTCAATGACTGAGGGCCAGGTAAGAGTTGAGACAAAAGATGGGCAGGGACTATCTCTAGTACCTAGCATCTGGCACCTAGTATGCCCATATGAGCTTCTTGAGGTTTGTCATCCATTAGTTAATAATTATTGAATTTGACTGAATTGAATGTGAAAGCCATCAGTAGGAGCTTTATCATCAGATAACTTTTCCATGGTTTAAAGCAGTTGTCTCCAAACTTCTTAATCATGCACCTAATAGCAAAAAATGTAGGGATGTGTACCCCAAAATGTACATATTTACAAATTATATAAATATGATTTATAGCTATATACATTATAAAACAGATAAAAATACCAATTTTAAAAATAAAATAAATTATAATTGATTCTAGTGTGATTAGGGAGATACTGGAATTTGTTGAGTAGGGGAGTGCTTTTGGTTAGAGAGGTGCTTTTGGAAAATCACTTTGGCAGCCATGTGGAGGATATATTGGAAACGGGTGATACTTGAGTCACAGAGACCAATTAGGACAATTCCAATAGTCCAGGAAAGGACTAGGCTGATGGCCCATTTCAAGTGAAAGATGCTAAGGTAGAAGAAAATGCATGATTTGTCAAAAGATTGGACATGTGGGACAAGGAAGAGTGAGAAATCAAAGAGGAAACTGAGTTTGTGAACCTGGATGAAAAGAAGTGTAGTAGAATCTTAGAGATTAATAGGAAAGATAAGAGAAGGTGGGTTTGGGGAAAATAATAGTATAATGAGATCTGTGATGCATATCAAAATTCATTAATGTCTCCTCATTCACTCTTCCAGAGTGTGACTTACTCTGTCCTACCTCCCCTACCACTGCCCTATGAAGCACAGAGCTACAAAAGGTGACTGCCTCAGATGTAAGGGAGGTCAGGGAACTAGAAATCTGGGTATGTTGGCAGAGATAGAGGTGTGGGTTTTCACCAATGGCACCTAAGAAGCTGGGTGTGTCCAGGTAGTGGGTAGACAATACTTGTCCTGAGAAGTCCGTGCCTGGTACAGTGCTGGGGAGGATGTTGGGAGCTTGCAAAGGAAGGAAGAAGGCACAAAGGAATGAGTGGAGTATTGTAAAATAAGGTTGAATGTGGTTGGTATGGAGACATCCTACAATTGGATTTCTCAGAGCGAATGGGAAATAACCCATCTTCCCACACTGTGGTTGATCTGATAGCACCTGAGACCATGCCATCACCCTTGAGGAGACTGCAGCTCCTAATCAAGAATTGGAGTTATCTAGTTAGGCTAGAGGGCAGGTAGATTTTTTTTTAGTCCTACTAGTACATTTCCAATTTTTAAATGTGTTGCCTTTTTTTCAAAAGACAACTTAAACATTAATTCAATCATTACAACAGAGAATGAGGACAGGTAGTATTATTCCTACTTTACATATGGACAAAAAGCATCTCCATTGGCCTCAGCCTGAAGAGTGTCTGGACTTTCGAAGGAATTTTATTTTTTCAGAAAAAAAAATCTTTGACTTTGGATCTAAAAGAAAAATAGATAAGCATTTACTATTCACGTCTAACTCTTTTCTGATTTTGGCTCACCCTCTGTGTATGAGACCGTTAAAACTTTTGCCTTCCAGTGACTGGTTAGTACAACTCCTGTAATTTGTTCCCTATTGGCTTTTAAAAAAAATCTTTCTCTTTGAGAGTTGTAGAGAGATTTTGAGTGACTGCTATCAATCACCCTGTATTTTCTTTCTCCTTTCTTTTCAGCTATATGGTGTATGTGCGTGTGTGTGTTGTGGAACTATGGTGGTCATCACTAAACTAATTACTCATCCTTGTCATTATACTTAGAAAATATTATATACCTCTAGCAAATACTTAGGAACTCCTGAAAACCAGTTACAATTCAATAAATATTTATTCAATGCTTGCTATAGGCAGGGCACTGGACTAGATGCTGGGGACACAGCAAGGGAAAATCATAACCAGATTCAATGACTGGCTGGACCTTCTAGATCCTCTTTCTCCATCAATAACTTAGGAGTTGAGCCACATGACCTTAAAGATTCCTGTGACCCAAACCTGTGAGATTGTAGAGAGGATTCTGGTTCTCTCTTGGGGAAGACCACTGTACTAAATGACCTCTGAGGTTTTCTTCCAATCCTCTGACTGCATGATTTTGTGACTCATGGACTTGCTTTACCACATACATGAGCTGCCTTTGCTGGGGAGGCTGCTTATTGAATGGAGTGAGCCCAGGGATGGATTCTTTTTTTTAATATACAAATTTATTTATTTTTAGTTTTCAACATTTACTTCCACAATATTTTGAGTTCCAAATTTTCTCCCCATCTCGTCCCTCCCCCTACCCCAAGGTGGCATGCATTCTGAATACCCCTTCCCCTAGTCTGCCCTCTCTTCTATCTCTCCCTCCCTTCCCTTAACCCCTTCCCCTTCTATTTTCCTGTAGGGCAGGATAGACTTCTGTGCCCCATTTTCTGTATTTCTTATTTCCCAGTTTTATGTGAAAACATTTTTTTAAAAACATGTGTTTTTAAAACTTTGGGTTCCAAACTTTCTCACTTCCTCCTTCCCCACCCACCCTCATTGAGAAGGCAAGCAACTCAATATAGGTTATACATGTGCAGTTATGCAAAACACTTCCATACTAGACATGTTGTGAAAAACAAACTCTATTTCCCTTAATCCTATCCTGCCCCCCCATTTATTCTGTTCTTTCTTTTGACCCTGTCCCTCCTCAGAAGTGTTTACTTCTGATTACCCCCTTTCCCAATCTGCCCGCCTCTCTATCATCCACCCTGCTCTCTTGTCCCCTTCTCCCCCTATTTTCCTGTAGGGTAAGACAGATTTCCATACCCAATTGAATGTGTATGTTATTCTCTCCTTAAGCCAAATCTGATGAGAATAAGATTCACTCATTCCCTCTCACCTTCCTCCATTTCCCCTCCACTGTAAGAGCATTTTCTTTTCTGTTTTTTTTTGTGAGATAATTTACCCCATTTTACCTCTCCCTTTCTTCTTCTCCTAGTATAATCCTCTCATCCATTAATTTTATTATCTAGATATGACCCCTTCATCTTCAACTTACGTGTCCTCTATCTATCTATCTATCTATCTATCTATCTATCTATCTATCTATCTATCTTTCTATCTGTCTATCTATCCGTCTATCTACCTATCTACATACATATAATTTTTTCCCTCCAACTACCCTAATACTGACAAAGGTCTCATGAGTTATAAATATCATCATTCTATGCAGGAATGTAAACAATTCAACCTTAATAAGTCTCTTATGATTTCTCTTTCCTCTTTACCTCTTCATGTTCCACTTGAGTCTTGTATTTGAAAGTCAGATTTTCTATTCAGCTCTAGTCTTTTCATCAAGAGTGCTTGAAAGTCCTCTATTTCACAGAATGACCACTTTCTCCCCTGATGGATTATACTCAGTTTTGCTGGGTAGGTGATTCTTAGCTGTAATCCTATCTCCTTTGCCCTCCAGAATATTATATTCCATGCCCTGTGGTCCTTTAATGTAGAAGCTGCTAAATCTTGTGTTATCCTGGTTGTGTTTCCACAATACTTGCATTGTTTCTTTCTGGCAGCTTGTAATATTTTCTCCTTGACCTGGGAACTCTGGAATTTGGCTACAATATTCCTGGGAGTTTTCCTTTGGGGATCTCTTTCAGGAGGAGATCGTGGATTCTTTCAATTTCTATTTTGCCCTCTGGTTCTAAAATATTAGGGCAGTTTTCCTTGATAATTTCTTGAAAGATGATGTCTAGGCTCTTTTTTTGATCATGCTTTCATGAATTTTTAAAATTCTCTCTCCTGGATCTATTTTCCAGGTCAGTTTTTTTCCAATGAGATATTTCACATTATCTTCTATTTTTTCATTCTTTTGGATTTGTTTTATAGTGTCTTGATTTCTCATAAAGTCACTAGCTTCCAATTGCTATTTTCTAATTTTTAAGGAAGTATTTTCTTCAGTAAGCTTTTGGACTTCCTTTTCCATTTGGCCAATTTTTCTTTTTAGGGCATTCTTCTCTTCATTGGCTTTTTGGACCTCTATTGCCATTTGGGTTAGGCTTTTTTTAAGGTGTTATTTTCTTCAGTATTTTTTTGGGTCTCCTTTAGCAAGCTGTTGACTTGTTTTGCATGATTTTCTTGCATCACTCTCATTTCTCTTCCCAGTTTTTCCTCTACTTCTCTTACTTGCTTCTCAAAATCCCTTTTGAGCTCTTCCAAGGCCTGGGACTGATTCATATTTTTCTTGGAGGCTTTGGATATAGGAGCTTTGACTTTGTTGTCTTCTTCTGGTTGTATGTTTTGATCTTCTTTGTCACCAAAGTAAGATAATATAGTCTGACTCTTTTTGAGCTGCTTGCTCACGATCCCAGCCAATTACTTGAGTTTTAAACTCTTTGTTAAGGTAAGAGTCTGCTTGCAATATGGAGAATGTACTGTCCCATGCTTTGGGGGTTTGTACAGCTGTTTTCAGAGATACTTGTAGGGACCTGTAAATTTTCAGTTCTTCCAAGGTGGTATGATAAGGGGTGAGGTGTTTACTTATTTCTTGGCCTATGCTCTGGTCTATTAGTGACCACAAGCACTCCTTTCTGTCCTGGAACTGTGAGGAGGGTTTTCTCTTCACAACCACTAAAAGCTCCACCATGCCAGTGCTGCTCCTCACCCCAGAACCGCCACCCAAAACTGTGACCCAGAGCCAAGCATGGGCAAAGCAAGAGATTCCTGCCTCTGCACTGTAAAGAGATCCCTGCAATCCCCCTCTGATCAGCCACTCGATTTCCCCTCAGTCTGTGGGCTGGAAGCTCAGGAGGCAGATACTGCCCTGGGGCTGCGCTCTCGCTCTTGGAGAACTGGAGCTGAGACCCCACGCTTCTCTCTCAGTACCGCAGAAACAGACTTTTCCCACTGACCTTCCCAGTTGTCTCTGGCATTCATGGGTTGAGAAGTCTGGAAACTGCCACAGCTGCCTGAGATTTAGTCCTCTGATGCCTGCTCCGGGTTCCCTGTGGCTTGTGTGCCCATGCCGCACTGTGCTCCTCTACCAGCCCAGCACCATCTGACCAACCATCCAGGTTATCTTGGGCTCGAAATTTGCTTCACTCTGTCTTTTTGTGGGTTCTGCTGCTTTAGAATTTGTTTAGAGCCATTTTTTACAGGTGTTTGGAGGGGTTTGGGGGAGAGCTCAAGCAAGTCACTGCTTTCACTCTGCCATCTTGGCTCCGCCTCCTGGGGATGGATTCTGAGAGCCTAAGTCAATACAACTGTCCACTATGCTTTCAGCCTTTCCAATGGCCCCTCTGATTTGCCAGATCAACTTTTTATTGGCAAACTTTCTTTCTGTGTGTGATTCCAACAAATGATCAGGCCAAGTGAGCTGACTTAATTTCCAGAATATTTCTGGGATATGTAGTTTCTTGGAAGGAGCACAATGATGTATTAGAATTTTAGGATGCAGTCAGTTTAGCTTAGTAGGGCCTATTCCAAACAATGGGGGACAATGGGAAATGACAAGTTTTTAACATCCTAGACATAAGCAGCTCCTCTTCTCATTTGCTTTCCCTTCCCAAGGATAATAAATAGGTCACTGTATTGTTGGAGGGATCAGTCCACACCTACCAAGCAATCTGTTTAAAAGAACTTGAGTAAAGCTGGTTAAGTTATTGTCCTCCTAGGGGCTATTTGTGCCTTGGAGTTTCTACTTCTCCTTTAGATCTTTAACCTTTAGACAAGTCTGCATGTCTGCCATGATTTATTTTCTGTATATTTCCTTGACCTTTTCTTGGCAGATGAATTCAACATTATCTACCTTGAGAATGCTGCCTGACACCAGCTTGAGAGATACAATTGTGTTCTGTTTATGCCATATTGAAAACCCACTGTCCTTTTTTGGATACTGTCGCTATATATCACTGTCAGGATTCTGAACCACTAAATTGTTATTAAAAATTCAGGGGCAATAATCCATTTTGAGAATAGCATGAGGGAGGTGAATCCTGTAATAACTGATTGACATTTCAGGAACAACATAATTCAAGGCATGCTAATTCCCTTAAAGCCCCCTTTCCTTGGATAAGTGTACACTGTATAAATAACTTTGATTTCCAATCCCTTCCCAGCAATCCCTTTAGAGGAGGCCTGGATTTTTAAAAATCAGGTTAAATGAGATTTGCTCGCACTCTCTGCAGTGCTTCAGCTGGAGAGATATGCCAGATTCATAGCTATGATAAGTGACACCCTAACAGCCCAGCATCTTGTTTCAAATGGCTTCTATCATTACTTTAAGAAATTAGTCTCTATTAATAGTATCTGAATCTTCTCAAAGAGTTGCAGTCAGCATAGTGTAGTATGACAAGCTTTGAACCGAGAGCCAGGAAACTTGGGTTCTGGGTCCAGTTAGGCCATTAGCTCTGTGACCTTTGGCCAAATTATTTCCCCTTTCTGGACCTCAGTTTCCATGCTTGTGAAAATAATACAGGCCAGGGGCTTTAGAGTAAATGGTTTTAGAGACTGATTTCGAGAATTTCACCTCTATTGGGTCTCAGTATTCCCATCTATAATATGGAAAGATCACCCAGTACATATGATCTCTAAGATTCTTTCCATCGTAAACAGTAGTTTACAGCTTTAGAATTGCATGGTTCTATATTTCAAACACTAACTTGATGTGTATCTTTGTCCAAGTTACTTAACTCAGGGTTGTGTTGGAACCAGATCCAAATGGCTTGGAGAGCTGATTATCGTATTTTCAGTGTGAACATTTGCGGCTTACAATTGGTAAATGCTACAAACCAGGACTTGATTTATTGTTTTGTTGATTGTCAAGATATAAGAAAGTGTTGGAGAAAATGTTAATGATGCTGATTATGCTTAAAAGTGTGTCATGGGCACATTTTTTGGGGGTGGAGTAGGTATTAAACCTCTCTGATTTAACCTATGTGGCCCTTTAGTCTCTCATCTGAAAAATGAAGGAGTTGGTCTAGAATCAGGGGTGGGGAACCTGCTGCTTCAAGGCCACATTGTTCCCCACTCTGGGATGGTCCCAAAAATGTTTTGTAGGTCTACAGATAAGTCTATAAGTCTAAGGTCTACACTGTTTACCAAGAGATAACTATTGCTTTCTGCTGAGGTGGGCAATCATTCCCTTAATTCAGAGGTTTTCAGGATTTTTTCATCCCACTGACCACTTTTTCAAGGCAATTCACTGCACCCCCCCCACCCCCAACAAAACCAAAACACCAAATCTCCACACTGCTTATTCCACCTGACACCGCTTGTCACTAAAGCACTGTGCCATATGAGTATCAGCTGAAGGAACCAGGGACATTTAACTTAGAGTTGTGTGTGTGTGTGTGTGTGTGTGTGTGTGTGTGTGTGTGGACACAAAAACAGTCTTGAAGTTATTTGAAGGGTTGTCATGTCAAAAAAAGATTTGACTCATTCTCCTTGGCCCCTAGAGAAAAGAACTAGAAGCAACCAATCCATGTCAGGCAAAAAGCAGTAATTAAGTGCTTACATTTTGCTAGGTACTGTGCTAACAATTGTGATACAAAGAAAGGCAAAAATAGTCCCTGACTTCAATGGGCTTACATCCAAATGCAGTAGGCAGCAGATGAATACATAGGTACATGTAAAGCAGATAGACGATAACCTTCAAGGGAATGCTCTAGCAGGGTAGGTGGGTGGCTGGGGTATAGCAGGCAACGATCCCTGTAGAAGGTGGCATTTGAGCTGAACCTTGAGGGAAGCCAGGGATTCTCAAGGGGAGATTAGGATTGAGAGTATTCCAGGCATGAAGAACAGCCAGGAGCCAGCATTGCCTCCCCTCCAAAATAGTAATGGCAATGGTTGGCATTTATGTAGCATTTATAGCATTTAAAGGTTTGCAAAGTATTTCAGGCACATTATTGCATTTGACCAGAAATTACCATGTAAGTATATATTCACTATTTAAAAGTCAGCCAAGGTTATGTAGTGAATAGAATGCTGGGCTTGGAGATAGGAAGATCAGAGTTCTAATCTAAGTTGCTTAACCTCAGTAGGTCCCAGTTTCCTCATTTCTAAAGGGAGGGGAATCCCTTCCATGATCCTAGGCAGAAGGCAATGTTCAACATAAAGGAATGTAGATACCCACTTGTGTGTATGTATTTTGGAGGATACGGGGAATGATGAGATGGCCTTTATGAAGACTCTCAAACAAATATATTACCTGGCTTTTTACCTACTTCTAAAGTTCTACTCCAGTGTGGCCCATGATAACCCTAGGGTGATGCTTTGTCTCTATGGCCATTTTGCCCTAGATCGGTCCCACTCAACAGATTTGCCTCTTGTTCTTTATGATTTACTTCAGCTTTGTAGATTTAATGCTTATCTTTGGCAACTTGACAATATTGTCTCTAAAATAAAATAAGTCCTGCATACCCATCTTGGATCTTGAGGGGATCTGTTGAATTACAAATATATGGTGAGGTTTGAGTACCTTGAAGATGGGAGCTCTAGCAAGGCAAGCTGTGGTTATTAGCATCTTTACAACTGAAATGCCTGGTGGTAGAATCAGAAGCATCCCTAGGTCTGGAGTCAGAGACGGTTTTGGAAGCATCTCCACTTGCAAGATGAATTTCTCTCTATCACCTCAAACCTTCTTCATTTTGTACCTGTTAGTAAACTGGAGAAGCATGTATTTTGTTCCCAAGAAGCAATGGGCTCTCTCAAATGCATGATCAGAAGACTAACAGTTTTCCTTTCTTGTAGCACAGATCAGGAACAAGAGTTGACTGATAAATGATGGTTAGAATTTTGCAAAGAGAGCTATAAAAATGCTAAGTAGTAATAATGATTGCCCCAGATAAATAACAAGCTGATCCCTAGAACAAACACACATTCATTCTTCCTGTGGCAGATTCTGAGCTTCTTAGTTAATTTCAATGATCACTGAAATCCTTCTTTTTAGCCCATTTCTGTGAAGGAGAAATGGCTTTTAAAATCCCCCATTGGTCCTCCTGCCTACTTATGTATTCATCCTCCAACTTGACTTACAATACATTCAGCAGAAGGACAGAGGACTCAAAGGTAGTTGGGGGTCCAGCAGGTGTCGTAATAATAGGTCGGCAAGAAGGTGCTTTCCAGTTTTTGGTTGCATCCAAATCATTCCCATTGGCTCAGGATAGAACATTTGCTAAAAAGGTACTGGCTCTTAAAACCTGGCATCCTGTCACCTGGGGTGTTCCATCCCTGAAATAGTATTTTGATGCCAAGAACAGAGAATATTCAAGGATGAGGAAGATATCTTCTAAATGAAATTTCCTGAGTTGTTTCCCTTTTAAAGGAAACAAGCCAATTTTATTTTGTTTTAAGAATGTACAAGAATTCAATTGGACAAACATTTGTTGAGTGTTTACTATGTGGAGTCCACTGTACTAATGGAATCTTTGTCCACTTGCCCATTAATCCTTGCCCATGTTTGTCCTCAAGAATGATTAGTTGTATGCTGAATTGTAGAAAGAATTGTTGTTTAAGCATGGGTTGAACTAGATATCTTCTGAGGCCCCTTCCAACTCCTACACTGTATAATTTTGTGAAGGCATTTACCTAGAACGGAGTAAAGTGTATACAAATGGTTACAACACAAAGTAGAATGTGAGAGGCAGGCAGTGTGCTAGAGTGGAGAGAATACAATCTTTGGAATTAGAGGATCTGGGTTCAAATCCTGGCTTTGTCACATATAGACAACTCTCTTCACTTCTCTGGCCTCAGTTTCTTCAAGAGTAAAATGAAGGAGTTAGACTAGATATGCTGGAAGCAGTCAGATTAGCATTTTTAAAACTCCTACCACTTGGCAGGCACTCTGCACGGTGCTGGGGATACAAATGCAAAACTGTTCTTGCATTCAAAGAGCTTATGTTCTAAAGAAAGAAACAACATGTATACATATAGGCTTATATGAGAAATATATGCATAGATATATGTGTACGGATGATGGTAATTTTTATAAGGGAAGGAAATAGCACCTGGAAGGACCTTCAATGTTGTTGTTGAGTTATTTCAATTGTGTCCGAGTCTTTGTGACCCCATTTTGAGGTTTTCTTGGCAAAGATACTGGAGTGGTTTGCCATTTCCTTCTCCAGCTCTATCTTACAGATGAGGAAACTGAGGCAACCAGGTTAAGTGACTTGCCCAGGATCACACAACTATTAGGTGACTAAGGCCAGATTTGAACTCAGGAAGATGAGTATTCTTGATTCCAAGCCCAATGCTCTATCCACTGCCCTTGAAAGGATTCATGCAAAAGAAGGTGAATCTTGAGAAAAACAAGGATCCCAAGACATTAGGATTGAGAGAATTCTAGACAGGAAGGAAATCAACGTTGATGTATGGAGATGGGATACCTTGTTTGAGGAGTAGTAAGTAGGTCATTATGGTTGGATCATAAAATGAGGGAGGGAAGGTGTAAGAAAGCGGAAAAAGTAGGATGGAGCTAGGTTGTGAAGAGCTTTAATTGTCAATCAGAGAAACTTATTCAAATATTATTATTTTAGCCTAGAAGTAATGGGAAACCACTACAGTTTATTAAGTAGAGGGTTGCAGTCATTCCTGCACTTTAGGAAAATCACTGTAGTAGGATGGATTGGAATAGGGTGATAGTGCTTCACACACAGTAGGTACATATAAAAGCTTGGCTTCACCTGAGGCAGGGAGGCCAATTAGGAGGTTATTATAATTGTCTAGATAAAAGATGTTGAGGGCATGAATTAGGGTAGTAGCTATGTGAGGGAAGGTAAGGGTATGTGTGTATGTATGTAAGAGATGTCATAGAGATAAAGATCGGGAGAAGCAGGAAAAAGGCTCAAGCAGATGATACTTGAGCTGCTTCTTAAATTAACAGAGGTAAGGAGGGAATATATTCTCAGGATGGAGGAAGGTCAATACAAAGGGAAGAGTGTTGTGTATTGAGGAACATAGAAAAGGCCAGTTTGGCAGGATCCAGAAATTTGGCAGGGGAGGAATTATATTCACAAAAGATATGTTGGGACCTGCTTGTATAGAGCTTTAAAAGCCAAACAGAGGAGTTTATATTTTGTACTAGAGGCAATATGGAACCATTGGAATTGGTAGAGTAGGAGAATCACATGGTCATATCTGTAAATAGGAAAAAATACTTTGGGAGTGATGTATAGGATGGACTAGAGTATGGACAGAATTGAAACAGAGAGACAAGTTAGGAGGCTGTAGTAGTAATCCAGAAAGAAATGGTAAGGGCCTGAGCCCAGGTAACATCTATGTGAGTAAAGAGAAGAGACGAGATGCAAGAGAGGTTTCAGAGATAGAAATGAGGTCCTTCAGTGATGGAGGTATAAGTATCCCTTAGGCCCTGATAAGAGAAATGTATCTCACGCTTTACTGAGCATTTTCTAATTCCCTCTTTCATTAATGCATAGGGGAATGGGTCATGTTGAAGGACATAGTGCTACTCTGCCCAGGAAACATTTAGACACTTATGGCTTCTTGTTACACACCGTATCATACAAGCGAATGCGGCAAGACATCTGGGGGTGGCAAGTCTATAGGCAATATCCTTTGACCACTCACGACTTGAGTTTTATCCTGAGGATCATATACATATATTAATAAAGAAGAAGAAGGGCAGGGTCAATCATTTCTACATGAGTAGGCTGAGTAAGTAATGAGTAAACTGAGTAAGAGCTGGATTCTGAAATTTATAAACCAAGATGAACTTAGCTACCTGCTGATCCAGAGTGTGAGAAATACCATTGTTGTAACATGTTAGTTTAAGATGGGCAGATTCAAACATACACAAGAACCGCAACAAATTTGGAAGAATTTATAATCCGATCTTGGAATTGGACATGTCAAGAAACGTTGAAATGCAATTTCAATGACAGAGTTAAACAGCCTTCGAATAACATTTATTAAGTGCTCCAATTCAGCTAATATCCACTTGACATTTCTTATAGAAAGAAGCCATGATAGAAACAGGAAACATCTGAATATCCTCTGAACCACTTATTTTGTGCATTTTTTAAATGGTGCTTTTTGTTATCCATCTAAACCTCTTTAAATAACTGGAAGTGGCTGGCTTCAGACTAAACTTCTTGAGGAATGATTTCTTAATTGAGCAGCTTTAAACCTAAATTAACCTCGACAATGACTGTTCCTTCTTTCGTAGCAAGTATGAAATGTGACTTCTGAAACTCCAACCACATTTTTTTTTAAACCAATTATGTGGAGAGGACTTCACTTTTCACAACTAAATTTTTTTTTTTTGGTCTTAATTAAACTCTTACTGAAGGCCTACTCTATTTTCCTTCTGGGACTGTTGCAGCTAATGAAAGCATCAGCGTATTTGCAAGCATCTCTACTATTGAATTCCAGTTACAAATTGAATGGTGGACTAAATTGGTTCCAGAGGGAAGGAGAAGAGAGAGGAAGGAAAGATAGCTGAACTGTGGGGCCTTCTCTGTTTGTACGGCAACAGCTGATTCTTTTTTTTCCCTTTGTAAACAGTTGCCAGTAACTGGCAAGGCTTTCAAGAAAAGATATAAATAAGGGGAAGCAACCACACCCTATAAGAGCTGAGGGCGTCAGAGCCTCAAGCCTAGATCTTTCTCTGAGGCTATGTTGACATAGAGAACTGAACACTAGATTTGTAGTGGGTACACTTGGGTTTTTAAATACTGACTCTGCTACTTATTACTTATGTGACCTTGGATAAGTCATGTAAGAAGTGAGTTCAAATTCTGAATGTTCCACTTACTACTTGTGGGGTTTTAACAAGTTACTTCACTTTTAACAAGGTGACTTAACTTTTAACTTAACCTAAGGTTAACTTAACCTTTAACAAGATAACTTGACACCTCAGTGGCCTCATCTGTAAAATGAGTGTTGGAGTCCTTCTCTGAGGACCATTCTGGCTCTTAGTTCTATAATAAGTTCTAGTTACTAGTTATATCTTTGCTGCCACTGGACATTTTAAGCAATGAAATAATTTCACAGGGCATGGAAATAATAATAAATTATACTTTGGTGTATCTCTCCCCTTAAATGGTATAGACAGAAACCTTCCCAGGTATTCGCATCCTATTTGATTCTTGTCTGTGTCTTCCAAAAATCCTCCACAGAGGATTTTCCTAAGCATTAGAGGACTTCTTTTAGGCCTTTTAATATTTTGTGGAAACTTGGGAGACCTTGCTCTCACTGTTTGCCTGGCCCATATGAACAACAATGATGAAGCATAAGAATGCCCTCTCTCACCCGTACTAGTTGTGTGACCCTAGGAAAGTTTCTCTTTCTGAGCCACAGAAAACTCTCAATAAATAAGTTGCAATCTGGGAGACAGAGAGAATTCTCATATCAGGAATTGCCAGAGGGTCAAAAATCACAGGTTTTGGGGTGATTAATGCATAATAAATGCCATAAAAAGGCATTGTCAAAGATTATTTATATGTACATGTACATATATATATATATATACACATACATATATACATATATATGTGTGTATGGATTGAGCTAGAATCATTTAGTTAAATTCAACTCACTAAGCATTAACAGCATAATATGTGCCAGTACTATGCTAGGTACGGAGAGTATTAAGAAAAGAAAAGAAAAAACAAGAAAGCAGCTCAATAGAGTTACATTCTATAGGGGAGGTGGGGAGGAGGGGAGAACAGGTTTCACTCGACAGTCCCTCAGATATCTGAAGGCTGGTATCCTCCTCTTCTCCCTCTTTCTCCCACTAGGCCTGTGATTTTAGTGACTTAGGGAATTTTCAGGAAGGAAACTCACTCTACCAGCGCAGATTGGCATCTGCTTTACAACTTAGGGTTTTAGAGAGTTGCCTGGGAAACTCAGACTTTAAGGGACTTAGGCAGAGCCTCATAGCCAGGATGTGTTGGAGACAGGCCTGATTTCAAAGTTAACTCTCTATCCACTCTGCCATAGCTGCCTCTGTTTTTCAGTGGCAAGCCTTTCTACTGGGCTAAAATAATTACAAGGAAAAAGGGGGAAAATATGTTTTAAAGGTATCTACTGCTGCCTCCCACCCCAAATGAGAATATTATCTGCAGGGCCTGCCTTACCTTAAGTGGGGCCAGCAGGTAGGATGTTTCTAGCATATCTTCTCTGCCAAAGGTGCCCCTTCATGTCTGTCCCTCCCTCCCTTCCTCCCTCCCCCAAAGACTTCTCCCACCTACCGGCCTGCCAGGTGCTTTAAATTCCTAACACATTCACTTGTTTGGGTGATATAGCTAAATCAAGCCCTGCTGAAGTGATAAATATTGGCTGGAAGGGGGTGCTGTGTAGTGAGCCAATATGGGCTGAATAGACTGGTCAATTAGAACCAGTATCTCATCACCTAACCTACTTCTTTCTGAAAGCGTCTAGAGATCAGGGTTGTCACCATGGTGATACGCAGAGGTAGAATGAGCTACTGTCTACATGGCATCACGTTTCACAGTCTCAGGAAAGGCCCGATAGATGCCACAACCCCAATACTTTGTCCAAGAGTTACTGTATTGGCAAAAATTAATACTTTACCTCAAATGAACTTATTAAATTAAATAGCCAGTCTCCTAGCTGATGCCTGAGGGAGATGAGGAGCTGGGAAAGAGCTGGAAGATCCACATGCTGTCCCAGAGTTGGGGTTGGGAATCTTGGATAGCTAGAATGTATGGGGAGGGCACTGGGTTCACAGAGATTAAGACTAATGTTACCTAGTCTGCCAGTTTGCCCCAGGGCCAGCCTGGATTATGAATATGTCTTGTTTGACCCGTTTACTAATTTATTTGGTAATAAATTTACACTTATACTCATCCCTAAGAAAGCACAGGAAAAGACTGAAAACCTGGGAGCCCTACTCTGGGTAACCCCACCTAATTAGCCTTGCTGGATTTCTTCACATTGAAATTGGGTGTGTTTTTGTGTGTTTTAATATAACTGATAAGAACTGGAACAGAACTGGCAGTCATTTGCTGAATCAGGGAAAGCAATGAAAACCTTGCTGAAGAAAGGAGTCCCTTTTGTCCTGAGGTTTTATCCGAAGTGGATCTTCTTGCTAAAAACGCCTCTGGGGTCCATGTGGATCATTATTGTTACGTGTACATGGCTGCTGATAAAATTTTACTACGTGACACACCTGCAAAGCCTATATGCAATGAGGTAGGCCTAAATTCCACATCCCTAAGCAAAAGTATACAAAAGCCTTTCTCTGTTCCATTATCCCTACTCAGAGGGGTTGTCCTATCAGGGCCTACTTATGTAGTAGCTATAGTTACCTGGGGGGGGGGGAAATAGAACAAGTACATCAACAAAGACCTGTAACTAGGCCAGGGCAGCTGGGGCTTTGCCCAGGTTGCAGAAATTTAAATGATGTTGATAGCACCTACAGCATAGAAACAACCAAGGTTAGCACCTACTTAACAAGAATACCTAGTTAAAATGTGAAGCTATCTGAGTATGCTTCTTCCCCTAAATGAGCTCCTTCACCTCTCCCCTCCAGCCAAGTCCTTTCCCTGGCAATTTTCTCAGCAGATACCTCACAGTGTCTTAGAATCTTTGTCTCCTCTCATTCTATACCCCCACATACATACATATTGACAGCTTATATTCATTTGTATTTACTTTTTTAATACTTATTTTCTACGATGTAGATACTCGCCTCCCTGTTAGAATCTAAGCTTCTGAGTAGCACAGACTTATTTATTTTTTGTTTTTGCATTCCCAGCACCTAGGGTACTGCGCTCAAAATATTGTTGTTGATAGATTGCCCTACTTGACTCTGTACTATAAAAACAAATTTCAGGCTTCTGGTCAATCAAAAGACTTTGGAAACTCTACCAAAGATATGAGCAAATACAGACAGCACATCAATCTGGGCAGAGCTGGGCCTTCCCTGAAGTTTGAATGCTTCCAAAAGCGAATGTATGAAGTTTACCATGTAGGGGGCATTTGGTCAACATTGGACAATGCAGAGAATGTATATTCACTAGGTTGATCATGTCACCCACATTTCATTAGATTCCAGTGGCTCTCCATCACCTCCAGGGTCAAATATAACATCTACTTGGCTTTTAAAGCCCTTTGCAGTCTGGTATCTTCCTATCTTTCCAGTTTTGTTTTATTTTTACTCCCCATTTATGTACTCTCTGATCTAATGACTCTGGCCTCCTTAATATTCTTCACAGAAGACATTCCATTGGATGACTTCTTGCAAAATTTTTAAAAAATGAATGTTAAATTTTTTTTACTTGTAATTAAGAAATATTTAGCAAAAAAATCATTTTATATACAAATATGTATGTGTGTGTGTGTGTGTATACACACACCACGCCATCGGCTTTCTTTCTTGAGGGGCTACTAAAGATCAGTGAGAATATCTTCCTGTCTTCCTGGTAACCAAGTGGTCCAGTGGATAGATCACGTGGCCTGAAATAAGTAAGACCTGAGTTCAAATCTGGATTCAGACACTTTCAGCTGTGTGACCCTGGGCAAGTCACTAAACCTCTGTTTTCCTCAGTTTCCTCATCTATAAAATGGAGATAGTAGTAACACCTGTCTCCGAGGGGAGTTGTGAGGCTCAGATGAGATAATAATAGTAAAGTACTTAGGACAGTGCCAGCACATAGTAAGAGCTATATAAATGTTAGCTATTATTTTAGTTCTTCCTTTCCTGAATAAGGAGGAGGACCAGGGGTCATTTATTAGTTACATGTGGCATTGCTGTTGCATGTGTCCCCAGAACTGTTACTGTGATACTAGCTTTTCAAATTTTGAGAACTGGATTAAGCTTTCCAAGGTGACTACTTTGAAACGGACAGCACTTATTCGGGGGGAGGCCATCTGGTTCGTTGATTTAAAAATTGATCTTGTTACCTTGTAGTCCTACCTTCTGCTTGTTGATGACAGCTTCCTTTGGTACGTAATTCCTTTTATCAAAGGATTTGCCAGAAGAGCTAGAAAAAGTTTTTTGGTACCTGGCTTAGCTATAGGCAGAGCTCATCTCTAAGTACCCTCATCTTTCATCTGAAATGGTTTTGACGGAGAACATTGTTTTTTCAAAGTAAACATTAAATCATTCTGCTTGATTTTCAAAGATATTCAGCCCTTTGGAGAGCTTTGGGTGGCTGGGTCATGCCTTTGTGCACACTCTGTCTGAGACATTCTCTAATCTGCTTTAAAAAAATGTTGCCTCAATAAGATTTGATCTTTTCCGCTGTTTTTCCCCCTGCATTTGATGTAGTTTTCAAATTGTCTCAAAGTATGAAAAAACACCCTCCCCCCACTCCTCCTCAGTGAAAATCTGGGGGATTTTAAGAACGTCTGGTCTTAAAAATATGAAATCCTTTGTTAGTCTTAGAAATGTGAGATCAATTACTTATTCTTGTAATTCCCTAACTCTTTAGTGGGCAACAAGAAAGCCAGACTAGGAAAATAAGGCCAGGCTTTGCACTTGGACAAAGAATCCAGTGAGTCCTTGTGAATGCACATGCTCCCTTTGGTAATGGGTTTAGACTCCACTGGACCAGTAAATCCCTCCTAAGTCTCAGCTCTTTAAATCCTTCAAGGAGGACTGGAATAAGGGTCATCAGTACACTCTGAAAGATTCTATTCCTTTTATGTGCAATAGAAATAGTTGCAAGAAGTAACTCTATCGTTCTGTACTCAAAGAGTTTTGTAGCATTTGATTTCTTGGATGTTAATGATCATCAGAGGCCCATACATCTGCACACGTGCACCTGGCCCCCAAGTCTAGGTAAATTACCTTTGGAGAATGGGTCCACATATAATGAGTCTGATTCTGTGAAAGTGACTCTTTCCTGTATTTATAAGCTTCTTTTTCATCTCCAAAGCGAGTCAGATCTTGGTTACAATATTTCAGGGGTTGAATATAGTGTTTAATGAAAGTGTTGTAATCCATCCTGTGTTTTCACTCTAAGTCCAAAATGTATTAGGACAATCTTGAAAGATTAGAGCCCTTGTACACAGTAACAACCACATTGTTCAATGACTAACTTTGATAGACCTAAGTCTCTTCTCAGCAATGCAAGAATCTAAGACATCTCCAAAAGACTCATGAAGGAAAATGCTATCTACATCCAGAGAAAGAACTATGGAGTCTGAATGCAGATCAAAGCACACTATTTGCTCTTTTTTTTTTCCTTCTGTTTTGTTTTGTTTCTTCTTTCTCATGGTTCCTCCTATTGGTTCTGGTTCTTCTTTGCAACATGACTAGTGTGAAAATATGTTTAATAGAAATGTGTAAGTAGAGCCTATACAAGATTGCACACTGTCTTGGGGAGGGAGGGAAGGGGAGACAATTAAAAACTCAAAAGCTCATAGAGGTGAATGTTGAAGACTAAAAATAGGTAAATTAATTTAAAAAAACAGATTAGAGCCTTAAAGGCCATTGGAGAGAATACAATTGTTTAATTTTATGGCCCCAGGGAAGCTATTCTCTTTACTCTCCTACCAATATGAACCATTCATCACACTGTTACCCTGTTCTGGAATGCCTTTCCTGTCCTTGCCCCCTTCTCACTTTTCCAAACCCAACTTACCCACCAAAAATCTACTTCAAGCTCTCTCTCCTCCAATTTTCACAACCCATGTTCATCTTTCTCTTTTTTATTTCTGAGTTTTGTACACATGCATTCAAGGCTACACGGTTTCCTGGGAAATTGTTTTTATAATTTCATCCTGGGCACTCATATCAGCTCTCCGGAGGTAAGGTACTCGAGGGCAGGGACCATCTATTGTAGCCTGAACAGTACTAGGCCCAGAGAAGGTACTCGATATACTTACTGATGGAGTTAGATGATTGTAGGGACAGTTAGGTGGTGCAGTGGATAAAGTGCTGGGCTTGGAGTCAGGAAGACATTTTCTGGGTTCAAATCTAGCCTCAGATACTTACTAGCTGTGTGACCCTAGGCAAGTCACTTAACCCTGTTTTTCTGTTTCTTCAGCTATAAAAATGAACTGGAAAAGGAAATGGCAAACCACTCCAGTATCTTTGCCAAGAAAACTCCAAACGGGGTCAAGAGGAGTTGGACAACAATGAGGTGACTGCAGATTCAAAGACTCATGGAGTGAAATCATTTAATTCCCTCCAAAATTTATAATATACACGATACCATGAAAGTTAGTTTGGGCCTTGACATTGCTGATAGGTATAATGGCTAAAAGTCCCTGGGTTCCTATTATGATATGGGATATTCTGTCAGCAGAGTTTTAGGATAAAGTTGAGAAATTAAACTTTGAATGTCCTAGACTAGCCATTCCTAAGGTATTCTGAAAGTAATAAGTGTGTTATCATTGTTTTCTGCAGTCTCATTTATCCCCCCAAAGCACTAACTAATTAAGCCTCCTAACACTCCTGAGAGGAACAGCCAAGAATGAGCAGGGCTGTCTGTGGGTTCTTCCTTCCAGTATACTTAAAATTCAGTGAAGGCAATCATATCTCTGAGGACTTATTTGGTTAAATTTTGTTCTCCTTGACCCTGAGAGACTTCCTGTTACAAAGAAAATCTGGCCCTGTGATGATTTCCATATTAGGAAATAAGCAAGCTTTACTGGAAAGTAATGTATGTGAATGGATAAGGGAGATAATGTGAAATGTCTGGAAAAGTAGGTGAAAGCCAAATTGTGGAAGGCCTTCAATGACAGGGTGAGGAGTTTGTATTTTATCTAGAGGTGATAGGGAGCAACTGAAGATGTTTTATTTAGAAAATGACATGGTAAGGCCTGCTTTTTACAAATATTGATTTTGTAACCCTGGAGAGGTTGGCATGGAGAGAGATTGGAAGGTGGAAGACTAATTAGGAGGCTGTTACAGTAGAGCAAAGCAATGAAAGTCTCAAGTAGGGTGATGCCTATGTGAATGGAAAGGGAGGTGCACATTCAAGAGAGGTTATAGAAATGGGCCTTACAAGACATGGGGATGAAGGTGATGAAGGAGATCTCTGAAGTTGCAAATATGGGTGACTAGAAGAATGGTGATGCTTGGGGCAGCTAGGTGGCGCAGTGGATAGAGTTCTGGCCCTGAAGTCAGGAGGACCTAGGTTCAAATCCGGCCTCAGGCCAAACACTTGACACTTGCTATCTGTGTGACCCTGGGCAAGTCACTTAACCCCAATTGCCTAAAAAAAAACAAACAAAAAAAGAAGAATGGTGATGCTCTCAACAGAAATAAGGAACTTTGGAGGAGAATTTGATTGAGAAGATGACGAGTTTTGTTTTGGATATAATGATTTTGAGATGCCAATGAGAGATTCACATGGAGATAGCTAACAGGTATTTAGGAATGTTTAACGGTAGATCAGAAGAGAGATTAGGATTGGATATATAGACCTGGGAGTACTTTTGTAGAGGTGATCATTATACTCATGGGAGCCCATGTTATCACCTATAGAGGACATATAGAAAGAAAAAAGAAGAGAACCCAGGACAGAGTGTCAGGGGACTCTGATGCTTAGGAATTGAGATGAATGAAGATGGCATGGTGAAGGAGTCTGAAGAGAAGCTAGATTGGTAGGGTTAAAGTCAAGATAAAAGAATGTCATGGAAGCTAAGGGAGGAGAAAACATCTGAGAAGATGGAGGAGGATGGTAGTATTAAAAAGCTGCAAAGAAGTCAGGTAAAATAAGGACGAAAAAGACCTTTCAGCAGATTTAGCATTTAAGGGATTCCTGATAACTTTGAAGAAAGCAGCTGAATGGTGGGATCAGAAGCCAGATTGAAAGGATTTAGAAGTGAGTGGAAGATGAAGAAATGGAGGTGACAAATGTAGATAAATCTTTCCAGTAATTTGACTCTGAAAGGAAGAAGTGACAGAGAGGATTATGAATTGAAGCAATAGAAGGGTAAAGTAAAAATTTCCTTTTAAAATGTTGACAATTCTATTATTTGTGATGTTCTTTGGCACTACCATGACCAGCACCTTTCAATTTCATTCTTGAAGAAATTACTTATCTTTATTGGACACTTCTGAATTGCCTTTGAACCACTGGCCTCTAAGAGATTTCCTGTTACAAAGAAAATCTGACCTTGTAATGATTTCCATATTAGGAAATAAGCAAGTTTTACTGGAAAGCAATGTATGTGAATGGATGAGGGAGGGTAATGTGAAATGTCTGGAAAGACAGGTGAAAGCCAAATTGTGGAGGGTCTTCAATTTCTTAATGTTGAGTTCCATTTTCCTCCATGTGGTTGCTCTCTTCTCTAATATTCACCTTGGCTTTGAAGTCACTGAGTATTTGAATATACAGTCGCTTAGTTTGGAGAATCTCCTTGAGTTTCCCATAGAATTTCACTCACTCCTTATCCTCCATAACAGATGTTTGTATGTAAGATGTAATTACCTTCATTCTCTTTTAAATTACATTTGCACATTTAGGTTAAGTCAATCAATCACTCAACGAGCATTTATTAAGCACTCACTTTGTGAGGGAACTATATTAGTCACTGAGGAGACAAAGGAAAAAACAAACAAAACAAAAGCAATCCCTGTCTTCAAGGAGCTAATATTTTGATGGCAGAGCCAACATGTATAATTCAGAACATACGAGACAAATACAGAACAGACGGAAAGTAACCTTAGAGGAGATGCCGTCAGCAGCTGAGGTCACAGGGAAAGGCCTTCTAAAGTTTGAGCTGAGTTTTAAATGAAGTTGAAGAATCTTATGTTTAGACCACTAACAGTTAAATAAATGTTTATAGAAGATCTAAAAATGTATAATTCATAGTATCCTCTACCTGCTTTTCCATTATTTCATCACTATAATTTCCAAAGTGAAATGGGGACACACTGAGCTTGGGATTATTTTAAGTTTTCTTTGTTTCATTGATTTCAACAGCCAAAGCATTTATTACTCAGGAGGCAACTTACTAGTGTTAAACCTCTCTTTACTTGATGAGGCAAGTCCTTGGACAATAGATACTATATTTTTTTTACTGGAACTTCACTCTAAATCTTTCTAATATAGCAGAATCTGCCAGAACTTACATTCTATTGACGTAGCTTTCAAGAATCCAAGGTCACTTCCATACCATTATGGGCTATAACAGTATGATTTTTGAGAAGGTTAGTCTACCTTTAGTCCTATACCCTTAATCTCCTGTTACCTAGGCTCATTGATTGTATCACCAAATCTTAGAGTTAGACAGGCCCATAGAAATCATCTTGACCTTCCTATCACTTTAGAGGTGTTCTGGATTGGCAAGTCATATTCTCTGGTAGTTTATGCTCCATATTGGGATAAAGTGAAGCATTCACAGGTCATTTGATAGTTGATAAAAAGAGACTTACTTAACCATAGTAGGAGAAGGATATTCACCAAGGATAGGGATTGAAAACATTATGAGCTGATTCAATGGACTGAAGGTTCCTTGCTTCTGAGTTTCTGCATTATGGTCTTAAAGCCAAGGATAAGAGCATTCCTGGAACTTCTCTAGCCTCTTTTGTATTCTGGTGACCAGGAGGTGATATCATTAGCCTAAAGCCTTTAGTTCCACGAACCAATCAAATTTTGAGGAGGGTTCTGATACCTTTAAAGCCTAACTTGCAAAAGTGAAGAAGGGGAGAGATTAGAATACACCTCCCATCACAATAGGTGAAGAAACTAAGAGGATGAGAGTCAAAAAATTAATTATTTGCAGAGCCAGGACCAAAACCCAGTTAACCTGACTTGGTGCCTTTTCCACTGTTAACCTGTTTCCAAATGAATTATTTCACACAGAGATGTACAATGGAACAGAAAGCCACCCAGGCTTTATTAAGCTGGATTGTCCAACAGACTCCCTATAGCCAGTCTAGGGGTCTGTTCATTGTCTTAGACAAAATATGGCAACATTTTAGCTCAATAGAGTTGAGACATGGCATGGTATAATGTATAGAGTGCTTCATAGAATCCTTCTCTTCCTTTAAAATGCAGTTTAAGTACCATATTCTGCATATAACCTTTCTTGATCCCTCCACCTGCTAGAAAGTTCCCTCCCTCTCAAAATACTTAGTATTTCACTACTTTGAATCTCCTTATTGACTCCTTATTTATACTGTATTTATTTGTGTATATACTTATTGTCTTCCCCATTAGAATGTAAGCTCCTTTTAAGTAAGAATGTTTAATTCTTTGAATGTGTATCCTTAGCACCTGGCATAGTGGCACATGGTAGCCATATTATGAATACTTGGTTGATTGGAGTTGAAATCAGGAATACTTGGGCTCAAATTCTACTTCATATATTCACTAGCTAGGTGACTCTGGAAATGTCACTTAACACCTTTGTGCCTCAGTTTCCTCATCTGTAAAATGAGACATTGGATTGAATAGCCACCCCACTCAACTATACATTTACGCTTCTGTATGTACGACATATTTGGAGAATGAAGGGAAAAGGAGGCTACACATATATGTATTTTATCCCTAGAGAGGATTATGTTATGTTAGATGTACAAAAATGATTATGCAAAGCAGTATGCAAATGAGGTTAAAAGGGGCATTTTTATAACACTTCCATCACTTCTGTCTGTCTAGTCTTCTTCCCTGGGAAAAGTCGAGAAGTGCTGTGTTAAGCTAATATTGGCCTACACAGACTATTTCAGTGCGAACATATAGTAGCTATTAACCCATCAGAAAGTTGTTTTTAAATATAAATAAGCCAGAAGCATGTCATCTGTTTCCCTTAAATTATAGACATTTCACAATTATGGGGAATACTTGGCAAAAGATTAGTTGAGGGTCTTACAAGTCAAAACCATTTGCAAATTAGTTTGATTCTCTACTCTCCTCCTCCCTCATTCAAAAAAAAAATCATTGGTTCTGGTCCCAGGTTTTCCTTTCCTGTGTTTATATATCAATTGTTTCTGTCCATGGTCTCTGAACTTGTTGACAGATGGTAATCAGAAGACAGCAGCTTTCCTCACTTCATACTTGCTTTTTTACTTTTAATTTGTTTAAACATTATCTCATCTCATATACACACCCATACACCACTTAATTTAATCTATAAGCAATGGAGGCAGTCATGCAGATGAAGAAGCAAAAGACTAAACAGTTTCAGCGACTTTCCCAAAGTCACACTAGTCGGAGGGCATAGCTGCAAGCACACCCTTGCTCATTTCCCAATTTTCTATCAAGGTCTGTTCACACTTGGGAAATGCATATTTTTCAGTGTTGAGGATGAAGGGAGATGAAGATTATTTATTTCAGTGCTTGCATTTGAATATGACTGATTTATCTTTTGCTAATTTTCCCCATCTGTAATGGAATCCTTCACCTTGTCATAACAGTCATCCTGGATTCTCAGAAACTATGTCAGTGGACTGCAATCTCTGGGAAGTCACTAAACCTCCCTGGGCCTCAGTTTCCTTATGAAAAAAAAATTAGCAAGTTGGAATAGATGGTCCTTTCCAGCTCTTGATCTATGTGTCTATGAGCTAGAAAGACTTTATGTGTAAGCAAGCCCTATGATGGACAGTTGTGTCCAGGGGATCAGCCCAGTTTAAATTCAGCAAAGCTCATCACCAGAAGATTGGCCATCAGATGGTGGGTTTGGTGTAGTGGATACAGTGCTGGGCCTGGAGTTAGGAAGACTTATCTTCCTGAGTTCAAATCTGGCCTCAGACCTTTACTAGTTGTCTGACCCTGGGCAAGCTATTTAACCTTTTTTGCCTCAGTTTTCTCATCTTTAAAATAAGCTGGAGAAGGCAAAACACTCCAGTATCTTTGCCAGGAAAACCCCAAATGGGGTCACAGTCAGACACGACTGATACAACTCAACAACAAAAAACTACAATCACTGAAGACTGGAGGAGTCACCTCTGGTGTATGTGTGAGGAAAATCCTCACTAATCAAATCAGTGTCTTGGCATATACTTAATATTTAAATTCTTAATACTCAAAGTATTGAAGAAGAATGTATGAGACTTAAAATAAGTATGGAAATAAAGAGAGCACCTAGCAATGATTGACTTCTGTTGGAGCTATTTCTTCTATTAGATAGCATTTACATTTTAAGGTTTGCTAAGAGCTTTATATAAGATATCTCATTTGATCCTGGTAAGTTAAGTGTTGGAATTATTATTCCCATTTTACAGATGAGGAAGGGGGGTTTAGATGATTTTCCTGGTCTCACAGCAGTATTTGAACTTGGGTCTTCCTAACTGCTGCTGCCAGTGTGATTACAGTGGTAAAGAGGAGAGAAAGTGGTTTACTTCTGGGTTGCATTTCCCTTTCTGTGTTCGGTGAAGAAGTCAGAGAGGTAGCAAGAGACTGCCCTCAAGAGTTATAGAAACCATAGATACAGAAACTCAACCTTGAAGTTTGAAAGCCTGAGTTTAAGTCTCTCCTCTGACATCTACTGGTCCTTTGACTCTGGTCAAGTCTCTTAATCTTTCAGTCTTTCAGTCTTTTAGTCTCTTAGTCTTTTATCCAGAGGCAACTTTCTAAGAATATTAGTTCCCACTAATAAGAGTTCCCTATCTGCTTTGGTAAAATGTTTTACTCATTGGGAGTTTCCTGTACCTACACTAGTAAAATCACAGGTCTGGCCCCAAATAAATTAGAATAAGATTCTGTTCAGTCAGACATTCAACAAACATTTGTTGTTGTGGTTGGGTTGTTTCAGTTGTGTCCAATTCTCCATGACCCCATTTGGGGTTTTCTTAGCAAAGTTATTAGAGTGATTTGCCACCTCTTTCTCTAGTCATGTGCCAGGTTCTGTGCCAAGTACATGGTAGAATTTTTAATTCATTTCAGCTCTTTGGCCCTCGGTTTCTTCATCTGTAAAATGAGGAGGGTAGACTATCTGGTCTCTACAATCTCTATCATCTCTAAAGCCATAATTCTATGAGAGTAGTTAGAGTTGGGGATGGAAAATCAAGTCTAGTTGGGAAGATTAAGGAAGGCTTCATGGAAGAGGTAGCCTATGAAGTGGACCTTGAACAAAAAGACTATCCACATGGATATTTGGAGGAAATCCACTCCAGACATGACCGGGGCAAGGGGTGGGGCAGGAAATGATGGTGCAAGATCAAAGAAGATCTTTGGATGGAATATTGTGTTCAAGAAGTGCTATAATGTGAAGTAAAATTATAAACACAGGATAGTCAAACTGTGCGTGGAAGACCTTAAACGCCACATTAAGCACTTTGTGTTTTATTCAAAAGGAAATGGAAAACCACTGAATGTTTGTGAGCAGAAGAGTAATGAGATAAGATATGTACACTATGAGGATTACTTAAGCATCAGTGTGAAAGGTAGATTGGAGAAAGCAGAGGGGAGATGCCAAGGGCCAATTAGGAGGCTATTGCAGGAGTCCAGGTGAAAGGTGAAAGGGGCTTTTCTTTAGTGTGTTGGAGTGACTGCAGAGGAGCTGGATGTAGTAAATATGGTGAAGATGGAATCATCAAGATGTTTCAACTGATTTGTTGTGGTGGGTCAAGTAGAGGACAAAGTGAACTAGGACTGTGAAGTTTTGAGCTTGGAAAAAAACGTTGATGCCATCAAAAGAAATAGAACAATTGGGAGAAATGGCTTGGTTTTTTTTGGGGGGGGAAGGTGATGAGTACAGTTTGGACATAATGACTTTGAGATGCTGGCTGGACATCCAGTTGGGGACACCCTGCCAAAGGACAGTTTAAAGGAGAGTCAGAATTCTGGGAGGGCATAGAGGGCCTGTTCTGCAGCTACATCCTGGAGAACTGCCATTGGCCTTCCCATTTCCCCTAAAGGAAAGGAGTATACTTTAATGCATACCTATAATAGAATCTGGTTGTCAGATTAGGCTTAATCCAATAATATATGAAAGGGGAGTGAATGAGCTGCCAAAAGAGAAAATGAAGAAGATAAAGGGACTGAGGACAGAGTCTGGGGGGAGTATGAGAGGAAGAAGACTAGTTACTGAGATTGGGAGGAGTGATATTGGGTAATAATTGGGAGGACAATAGCTAAAGAAAAAGAGAGAATATCAAGAAAGTGGGAGTTGCCAGTGCTGTCAGATGTTGCAGAAAAGACTAGGAGGATGGGGAATGAGAAGAAAGCAGTGGTTTGTCCATCAAGGTGTCATTGGTGACCTTGGAAAGAATGGTTTTCATAGAGTAGTAGGGTCAGGAGCCACATTTCAGGGAACTGAGGGGCAAGTAGGTGGTCAGGAAAAACAGTGAGTGTAGACATCTCTTTCTAGATGTGTAATGGCAAAGAAGAGAGAGAAAAAGACAAAGACAACAGCTTAAGTGGTAAGATCAAGGGAAGATTGTTTTCCTTCCAGGATAGGGAATCTGAGCATGTTTGTAGACAGAGGAAAGAGAAGTCTTTAGAGAGAAGAGACTGAAGGTGTAAGAGAATGGATTACCAAGGGATTGATGTCCCTAAGAAAACAAGAGAAGGTGGGATCAAGGTCTCAGGTGGAGAGGTTAGCTTTGGCAAGTAAGAGAGTAATCTCATCCTTGAAGGCTATATGACTTTGGGAGAGCTCAAAGTGCATTTGCATAAAATTTTCCTAATTGAGGATTGATTGCTTGGTGCTCCTCTACCTATTGCCTTCTTTCTAGAGTCTTTTTTCCTCTCCTCAGGAACTGTCTCAAGAGAATACATCACCAATGTCTTCTTTCCCAATTTTGGAAGCCAGAAGACACTCTTCTAAGCTTTGGCCAACTCTACCCCTAGAGAAGTCTCGGAACACTGAATAATCAACCTCCTACAATGAGGAGAGTCTTATGCAAATAGACTAGTTACATAGGTATGGAAAATGTGGGGTAATAGAGCTCTTCTCCAAGGACCTCAATCAGATGAATACATTAGGAGGGCAAAGTCATTTGTGAGAAAGACGGAGTTCTGTTTCAATAATAAAAGCATATATTCTAGAATTGAAGTCCCATGACTGCCAAAGATCACATTTGGAATACATGTGATGAGAAATTCTGGTTTAGATGGATTAAATTTTGGCTAGAACCTGCTGTACAGTATAGGGTAGGACCTAGCACAGAATATATGCAGACAGCATGATATAGTAAAATTGAACTGGTTTCTCATGGAGTTCCTCAAACTAGCTGTGTGACTGTGGGTAAGTCACTTAACTTCTAGGGGACTCACTTTCCTCATATATAAAATTAGGGGATTGGGTTGAGAGAATATTTAAGTTTCTTTTCACCTCTCGAAATTTGTGAACCTAAGATAGAAACTAAAAATTCACTGTTTTTTTTCAAATATGTCTGATCCTCAAATAACATATGTAAATCCCCCTCCGAATTTTAAAGCAGCATATCAATACTAGCTATTATTATTGTTGTTGTTCTTATTATTATCATATTACTATTAGACTAAAGTCATATGATTTAGAGCTGAACAGCATTGTAGGCATTATCTAGTTCAACATCTTCATTTTACAGATATGGAAACTGAGGCCCAGAGAGGGGAAAGAACATGATAAGTGTCACATAGCTAGTAAGGCAAGGTTCTAATACAGGGCCCCTAAAAATAAAAATACAGGGCTTTCCCCACAGCTCCGTCATAATCTTTAGGAACAAATTGGAGAGTGTAAGCTTCTTGAGGGCAGGGATTTTTTGGTTTTTGTACCCCCAGCATCTCACATTTTGCCTGGGAGCAGAGTAGAAATTTTAATAACAGTTTGTTGAAGAACTGAATGGATGAAACTGGTGGCTGAGTAGAGATTAAAAATAGTTATACGATTTTACGCCTGTTTACAAACAATGGGGGCTACTTGGAGAAAAGGTGTTAAATAATTACAGTGTTATTAGGGGCTTCTTTTTGGTAATTGACACCACATTATGTTGGAAACAAAGAGTGTTAATTCTATTTTAAGCTTTTGAGGAGTGAAAGAAAACAGTAATTTTCCTGGGGCTACTGAGCATTTTGCTCAGGCTGCAAGAAGGCTGGTACTGCCTGAAGTCTCCAAATGGTTCTGTAACCGCGCAAAGATCCCTTTGCCTGGAAGCCATCTTTCTAGCAAGCTCCGGGCCTTCTTCAGCTCTGTTACCTAATCAGTGACAGGATAATACCACATCTGGGTTGCTTCCAGCTTATCTTCCAGCTGTAGACATTTGACCAGGTCAAAGCTCAGTCCTCCCATCAGTCATTGCAGATGGCATTATGTCTTATCCCTTGCTAATTCCCACTTACCTGGAGCAGCCTCCTTTGCCTCCAAGCATCTTCTAAGAACATACACTGGGAAGCTGAGGAAAATTTAGAGGATAATGAGTTGAGAGGAAAAATTGTCCAGGAGAGAGAATACAATTTTTTTTGAAACTGCATTAAATGAATGGAGATATTGAATACTATGTGAAGAACACTTTCCTCTCTACTCCCTCTACCCAAATATCATAGAATCAGTGATTTAGAGGGAGAAGGAAACTTAGCGGCCACAAGTCCAGCTTCCTCATTTTACAGAAGAGGAAACTGAGGCACATAGAGGGTAAATGATTTTACAAGAGTCACACAGGTCAGAAAGACCTGGGCTCAACTCTTGCCTTGGACACTTAAGCCTAGGCCTTTCTCACTCAGCATATAGGGTTCTGCGCACTACTTCATGATGACTAAGATCTGGAATCATTGGAAGTCTAGATGTGTAGGATCTGGGGCTTAAATCTTCCCTTAATCCACATTTGGGTTGATCAGATTAACAGCTGCCTTTTTCTGATGGTTGCTCTCCTCTTTGCTCTCT
The DNA here is from genome assembly GCF_003287225.1 of Phascolarctos cinereus. Classification (NCBI taxonomy): domain Eukaryota; kingdom Metazoa; phylum Chordata; class Mammalia; order Diprotodontia; family Phascolarctidae; genus Phascolarctos; species Phascolarctos cinereus. The sequence goes on from NW_027556180.1 coordinate 63,756,813, forward strand.
CTGCTCTGCTGACGGACATTTTAGCATCTTGCTTCCCTGCAAACCCTAAATTGCCACAATCTTCTCTCTTCTGCTTGCAGTATCATGATCTAACTGCTAGACAGGAGGGGGCCCCATCTGTATGTATTGTCCTCAGGTAGGGCTGGTGGTTACCCGGAAAGCAGGCGGGCAACTTGCCTAGACTTTGTTCTCTGTGGGTATTGCTCTGGCTGCTCCTTCTTACACTTCCCTCGCTTAATAAAAACAGCGTTAACTTTACCCACATTTGTTCTTGGCTTCCACTACCAAACAGCCCTACCCCACACCCCCAACCACATGACTGCAGACATTCAGCTGCGCTGTTCTTAATGTCAAGTCTCCCTGGCCCTTGGAGTTCCTTCCCACACATGTCCTTTTGGTGGGCTTCACCAGATCCCATCTGATTGCCTGTGTGGAGACTGTAGGGACCTGGGTGGGGAAGGAGTGAATGAGTGAACTGTCAGCTCCATCCCCTCCCCTAAGTAACCCTGTAGGCAACTTTGCAAAGAAAAAATTCAAATTTCAAAAGGATTAAAGTACATTTCAAACCCACAATCTCCCAGCAGTTTAAAACCTCTTAAAACATTAACTTGGATCTGCTCCCTATGTGGAGTAGAATTGGTGCACTTGAATAGCTCAGAGGGCTACCATCTTAATCCAGGCTTTCATCACCTCTGCAATGTTGCAATAGCCTCCTAATAATTCTCCCTGCCTGCAGCTTTCCCTTCTCCAATCCATCTTCCACACAGTTTACAAGTTGATCTTCCTAAAACACAGATTTGTCCATGTCACCCCACTAGTCAAAGATCATCAATGGCTCCTTGTTGCCATCACAATAAGACACAGAGTCTTCAGAAGGCTGTTCAAAGTCCTTCACAGTCTGGTACCCACCTACCTTTCCAGTCTTATCTCATTTTGTTCTCCATCACACATATTCTATTCCAATCAAATCAGCCTGTTAGATGTTTCCCATGCAGAATATTCTATCTCAAAGGTTGGCAAACTACTACCTAATGGCCAAATCGGGCCTTCCACTTGTTTTTATATGGCTTTTGAGCTAAGATTGCTTATTTTAAAATACAATAAGACTTTATTTTTAAAAGGTAAGAATTAAGAAGAGGTTTCTACTATTTTAAAATATAATAAAACTTTATTTAAACACATAAAAAAGTCTTAGCTCACTGGCTACCCCCCCCAAAAAAAGGCTTTTTCTGATCTCTGTTCTGTCTCCTGGCCCAGGCTTTAGACAAGTAGTCCTCATGCCTGTGTGCTGATAAAGCATGGCTCCTTCTCAGGGCTCTAGGGTATTCCTGAGGAGTTTTATTGGCTTGAGTCCTTGTTTTGCTGTGTTCCTCTCCCTCTTAGTTTCCAGTGATTAGCACTCAGGTTCCATTTAACTGTTAACATCACATAGCTTTTACAAAGGAATATTTACTTTGTATATATACATATATATATGCATAAATGTAAATAAACATGTATATTTATACATTTATGCATGTAGGAATATATACATGTAGATCTTAAGTAGAACCCCTATCCCAACACCTAGCGGAGCATACTCTCCTTTATACCACCTTGGTCTTTTTTATGCTGCCTTGGTCTGTGGCATTACTGCCAGATGAGTCCTTACCTGAGCTACACTGGACTGTGCCCTAAAGATCAATCCTTAGCTTCCTCCAGGCCGCAGCTCAGATGTTACCTACTATATGAAATCTTTCCAGATACCCCAGTTATCAGCAGTTAGCTCCCTCTTGAAATTATTTTAAGTTGTATTTCCACAAGAGAATGTAAGCTCCTTGTGGTCAGGGACATTTTTTTTCCCTTAGAATCTTCAGCACCAAGGATAGTGTCTTACACATATTGTCTAGTCTCTTTTTTCAGGGTAAGGAGGACTTTAAAAAAACCAGTAGAGGATTTTATATTTGGTCCTAGAGGTAATAGAGGGGGCAGCTAGGTGGTGCAGTGGGTAAGAGTTCTGGGCCTAGAGTCAGGAAGACTCCTCTTAGTAGCTATGATGCTTAGTAGCTATGTGACCCTGGGCAAGTCATTTAACCTTGTTTGCTTCAATTTCTTCATCTGTCAAATGATCTAGAGAAGGAATGGCAAACCACTCTAGTATCTTTGCTAAGAAAACCCCAAATAGGGTCACAAAGAGTGTAACATAACTGAAAAATGACTGAATAACAACAAAAAAGAAACAGACACTGCAGTTGATTGAATGCAGAAAGTGGGGTGGTGATAGTGGTATAGCTAGTGAGCAGCTGTGGCCAGATTTGGATTCAGGAAGATGAGTCTTCCTGACTCCAGGCCTGACACTTTATCCACTGCACTGCCTAGCTGACCTTAAACATAGTAGGTGTTTAATAAAGGTTTGTTGAATGAATGATTAATATTTAAGTCCTTCCTTCTTTCCTCCCTGCTTTCCTTCCTTCCTTTCTTCCTTCTTTCCTTCCTTCTTCTCTCTCTCCCTTTCTTACTTTATTCGTTCTTCCCTCTCTCCTTTGTTTTTTGTTCTTTCTAGGACCATTTTTTAAAAAGCCTTTCTTTGCATTTAACATCACTTGCATTTCCTAATAACATTTCCCATCCTTTCCCCAGTAAGCCTTCCCTTATAGCTTGTTGTCTGTCAGCATATACAACATTCCCTACTGCTCACATTTTTCTCATTTCTTCCATAAGCTACCATTCCAGCCAGCCAAGCTCTCAGTTTCTGGGAAACACTCCCTCTGCTTTCTGAGCAAGTTAATACCTAGGAAGTCTCCACTAAAGAATAAATACATATATTCAAAGAGAGATGTGAATAAGTGTAATTAATTTGTACATGATCTGCTTTCTGGTTCCTTCCCACCCATTTCAATCTCAGAAATGGTCTCTCCTCATGAACTTAAATTACCTTATTCACTGTTCCTCCTAGACAGTAAAGTTTTCTGTTTCAGACTTTCAGAGTCAGACAAGAACTCAGCTCTCCCCTAGCATACCTTCTACCTGACTTAGATTTGTTCCTGGGTCCCATATGTCACATACCTAACAAATGCTCACTGAGCCTTCTCTTGAAGACCTCCAATGAGAGACAATTGACCTCTTTCCAGAACAGTCTTTTCCACTTTCAGACAGGTCCAATGGTTAGGAAATTTTCCCTACTGGCGTGAAAAATCTGGTTCCCAGATACTTTCACTCTTTGCCCTCAGTTTTATTCTCTTGGGCCAGACAGACTGATTCTAATCCTCTTCCACATCACTTCCCAAATACTTGATGACATTTATTATATCCTCTCTAAGCTTCCTCTGAGGTGAGCATCTCATCAGTCAGTCAACTAGCATTTATTAAACATCTACTCTGTCACAGTGTCACAGGCACTGTGCTAAGTGCTGGGGCTGCAAAGAAAAGCAACCTCTGCTCTCAAAAAGTTCACAGTCTAAAAGGGGAGACACATGCAAACAAGCATTTACAAACAAGATATAGACAGAATAAATTGTAGATAATTAATAGAGAGAAGAAACTTGCATTAATGGGGTTTAGAAAAAGCCTTCTTATAGAAAGTGGGACTTTAGCTGGGACTTGAAGAAAGACAGGAGAACTAGGAGTCAGAAATGAGGAAGGAGAGAGTTATAGGCATGGGAGACAGCTGGCAGAAATTCTCAGCTTTGGGAGATGGAGTGTTTTGTGTGAGGAATAGCAAGAAGACTGGTGTCCCTGAATCTGAGTATGGAGGAGTACATAAGCTATTAGAAGACTAAAAAGGTAGAAAGGGACCAGGTTACGAAGGACTTAAAAAAAAATAGAGGATTTTATATTTGGTCCTACAGGTAATAGAGGGGGAAGCTAGGTGGCTCAGTGGATAGAGTGCTGGGCCTGGAGTCAGAAAGACTCATCTTTGCGTTCAGATCTGGTCTCAGACACTTACTAGCTGTGTGACCTTGGACAAGTCACTTAAGCCTATTTGCCTTAGTTCCCTCAGCTGTAAAATAAGCTGGAGGAGGAAATGGCAAGCCACTCCAGTATCTTTGCCAAGAAAACCTCAAATAGGGTCATGAAGAGTTGAATACAACTGAAAAATGACTGAACAACAAAAAAGGTACTAGAGAGCCAAGAGAGTTGATTTAATTCAGGGAGTAGGGTTGTGGTAGTAGTGGTGGTGGTAGTATTGACATTGTCAGACATTGTACTGGAAGATAAATTTAACAGCCTACTGAAGGATGGACTGGAACAAGGAGAGATTTGAGGCATAGAGATCAAACAGTAAGCCATTGTAATAATCCAGGTATGAGAGGATGAGGCTTACACCAAGGTGTTAGTTCAGAGGAGAAAAGGGGCATAAAAGAGAGATGATGAGAAATCAGAAACAACAGTATTTGACAATCTATTAGATATGGAGTGAGGTGAGAAAGAGGATGGAGTCAAGGATGACATTTAGGTTTCAAGCTTGGCTTACTGGGGGGATGGGATACCATCAATACTATTAGGGAAGCTAGGAAGAGGGAAAGATTTTGGGAGAAGGATAATGAGTTCAGTTTGGGACATGTTGAGTTTAAGATGTCTATGAGGCTTTTATGATGCTAATAGACAGTTGGAGATGCAAATTTCGAGGTCAGCAGAGAGATTAGGGCTGGACAAATAAATCTGAGAATCATCTGCAAAGACATGATCATTGAATCCAAGAGAGCTGATGAGATCATCATATGAAATAATATATATAGAGAGAAGAGAAGTGGACCCAGAGTAGAGCCTTGGGGGGGCACCCATGATTAATGGTAATGACCTGGATGAAGGACCAGAAAAAGAGATGTAGAAGGAATGGTTAGACAGGTAGGAAGAGAACTAGGTAAGAGCAGTGTCACAAAAACCTAGAGAGAAGAATATGTTAAGGAGAAGTGGGAGACAGTGTTAAAGGATGCAGGGAGGTCAAGAAGGACACATGTTAAGAAAAAGCTAACAAATTTGGTAATCAAGAGATCACTAATGACTTTGGAAAGAGCAGTTGTAGTTGAATAATGAGGTTGGAAGCCCAGCTGAAAAGAGAGGAAAAGTGTGAGAAGATAGAAAGTGGAAGGTTAATTGTAAATGACATTCTCAAGGAGTTTGGGCTGAAAAGGGGAAGAGCTATAGAATGATACCTAGCAGGGATAGAGGGACCAAGAGAGATTCTGAGGATGAGGAAGACATAGATATGTTTGCAGGAAGTAGGAAAACTACCAATAGATAGTGAAAGATTGAAGATAAAATGAGAAAGTGGGGATGATAAAAGGGGCAATGTGCCGGAAAAGGTGAGATGGAGTGGGATCACTTGCACATGTCAAAGAGAAAGACCACATCTTTATGTGAAAACATGCCCTATAGGGCATGGTCTCCATTTTCTTCACAGTCCCAGTTGCTCTTCTTTGGATTCTTTCTACCTTCTCAATGTGCTCCCTAAAATTTGGTACCCGAAATGGAACTTAGTGTTACAGATATGGTCTGATCTTATTCTGACCAGATGTGCATAGAAATCAGAAAGACCATCACCTCTTTTATTCTGAATCCTATCCTATCCCTCCCATCCCATCCCATCCCATCCCATCCCATTCCATATAATGAGGCTTTGGGGAGTGTCCTAATATGCTGATCTTTGTACTAAAACCTCCAGATATTTTTCTAATGAATAGCTGTTCATCCATGTCTTATCCTGTATTATACTTAAGAAGCTGATTCTTTGAATTCAAGTGCAGACTTCAGATGTATCTCAGTTAAATTTCATTCTATCAACATTCACAAATAACTTGTTTGTAAATGTGTTAATCATATATAAAAATGTTGCAGGATAGACACATGAACTGCGGTCTTTCTTCCACCCTCTTGATAATCAGGTCATTTGGGAAATTGGGTGTTTGGGTTTCATCCTATCCCTAGCAACATCACAGTTTTGATTTAGCATTGATGTGGAAGCTCTTGAGTGTTTCTATGGACTTTCCATTATCAATTCAGCAACCAAGCAGCATTAAAATAAAGTGTTACTGTAAGAAGCCCGATCTGCCTAAACATTTCTCAGAAGAGCACTGTGTGCCCGAGACGGGCTGGATGCTCAACCCTCCCATTTCCATGAGTAAATAAAAAAAAAGCCCCAACCCTCTGGAACTGAAGCTTTTTAATTGATTATAAAAACAGCAAGAGAACATAGCAGTGGGGATTGTTGGCAGGGCTTAGAGCAAGTGGCAAATCACTGCATATTCATTTGCTTCTCATTGGCCAAGATGAATCCTCTTTTGGTATTCAAACAAATGTGCTGTGAAGTTGTGGAGGACAAGGTTTCACAACTTTTCCTGGCTGGAGGCCTGAGTAGTTTCTAGGTGAAGTGACAGAGGGCCAGAAACTGGTGGCAAAATATCATAGTCAGGGGTTGGGACCACGGCATACTAAAACAATTCCTGGAGAATGGGAAAAAAATGTTTCATTTGGGAATGCAGGAAATGGGATGTTGGGTGATGATAACAAAATGAACAGTGGGCTTTGGACCTGGAGAAAAGAAGATTCTTGAGGGGGTGAGGGAGGGGTATAATAAGTGTTCAAGAATTTTCAGAGCTGACATGTTGAAAAGGGATTAGATTTAGTCTGCGTAGCCCCAGAGGACAGACATAAGAGCAGTGGGGGAAAGTTGCAAAGATCAGACTTAGAAATGAGGTAAGGTTGAATTTCCTAACAATTAGAGCTGATCCAAAATGGAATGGACTACTTTGGGAGGTTGTGAGTCCCTCCTCCCAGAAAGACTCCAAGCAAAGGCTGGTTTATAGAGGGAATTATTTTTTAGGCTGTTTAGTCTTCTTACCTATAATTTGATCATCTATTCCTGTAATCTGGAACACTCTCCTTACTCCCACAGTCTACATAAATTCTGTCCATCCTTCAAAGCCTACCTCAAGCCCTATTTCCTCTAGGAAGTCCTCCTTGAGAGCTGAATTTTGCATTTCTGTTGCATAGATAGTCAGCATATACAGGTAAGGACGTAGTTATTACATGCATGTAAATCTTTCCATATCTCCCATGATACCTTAGCGTAATCCAGTACATATTTGAGCTTAATATGGATTTGATTCATTCACTGACCAATGAAATCACAATTCCCCCCATACCTTGATGTAAATGTATTCATAGTAGCAAAACTGTAAGAGAGAGTGAGAAAATTATTTGGGAATTAGTGGGAAAGTTGTTGGTATATATAGAGAGCATTACTAGTCTCTGGACCTCAGTTTCCTTATCTGTAAAATGGGGTTATGTGGTAGATTAAAAGTTTGAGCATGCTTCCATTACTAACTTCTGTGATTTTGGGGTTTGATCAGATTCAAGCTAGGCCACTAGCTTGACCATAAAGTCAAGTTGTAGAATATGGGCTTCTTGCCAATGCAGAGATATTACAAAATCTTTAAAAATAAGAAATTGAAAACAACAAAAACAAAAACATACCACACACGTACCACACACACAACCAAGTTATGGGAAGTATATTGTAAAGTACATAGTAAAATGGATTATAGCATATGTTAAAATCACACCAGTCTGAAAAAATCCACAGTGCATCTAGAATTCCTCTCTGAAAGAAACTGTAATTCAAGGAACTCAAGATCATTAGGAATCTTGTCTAGCTCTATTAACTGATGTTTCTTAACGAGCAGTGTTGAAGAAAGCCTTGTAGGATATGGATAGAACTGGATTTGATAGATCCCATCAATCCCTTTGTTTTACAGATGAGGACATTGAAACCCAGAGAGGTTAATGACTTATTCAAGGTCACACAGCTAAAACATCAACATAACCAGGATTTCAACCCATCTCAAATGACTTTTAATCCAACATTCTTTTCATTGTATGGTGATGCCTGTTTCTTGGGAGAGTAAATTTGGGTAGGGGTAGATGGAGAAGAAGGGGAGGCAGGGGTAGAATTTTCCTTATCTTCCTAGAATCTGCTCTTTCTGTACATAAAAGGACAACAGGAAGCAGAAGCATGACCAGGGGTGTGCTGGTAAATGTTTAACAACTGGATTACTGGGGAAAAAAATAACTCATGACATTTAGTTTAATCTACATTTTCCCTACTACTTCCTTAAGTCTAGAAATCAACAAAACAATAACTCAAGCACTGATTTATAGTGTTTGCCAATTTCTGAAGTATAAATGCTCACACTGAAAATTCAAAAATTGGCTCTCAAGTCTATATGGGCTGTCTCCAGCATATCCCTGCATAAGACTGCAGGTGTGCAGGTACTGAAAACAAACAACTGTACATTTTTCCAGCCTCTCTGTGGATTTCAGTTATTTAGAAAGATTGGATGGTACTTTTTACCCCATTCTCTACTCCTGGGGTAATGGTGAGCAGAATGCACTTGCTCGTATGTTATAATTTCAAGGGTTATAGATAGGTGACCTCATGCGCAAAAATGTATTAAAAAAAAAAAGCTTCCAGTGGCTAGCTGATGCCCAAAATATCACTTTTACTTCTTTAACTTAAGTATGATTGGTCTTCAAATGAAAATACTCCTAAAAGGGGTAATACTTTAAGCTACTAGCAAACATTTGTAGTTTAGTCTGAATATAGGCTCTTATGGCAAGCTTTTTTGGCAAGGTCAGAAGCTAGTGGAAGGGAAATGGAAGAGGAGTTTTTGATAATTTGCCCTGTATAGCCCTGGGAACTTTTAATTAAACAAAAGGAGATTGGAAAGGAGAAATAATAAAGGTTCATTAAAGGCAACTTCACTACTTCACAATCAGGCCAGTCCTGTTAACGATGATTTTTGGTCATTTGTCATAGCAGAGGAGAGAAGATGAAGGAACCCAGAAGCTTTGTTCTATTTTTCCATTCCCTTTTCTTTCCATACTAAAATCAGATAATTGTTAATAGGCATGGCAATAATAATGAAGTCAAGAAAACCTGGTTTTTCTCAGGGTCGGAAGATTTTCCTAGTTCCTAATGCTGGAGCATGGGCAGATGGGTGGTAGGTGGTTTCTACCAGATGTAGCAACTAAAAAACTGGAGGCTTTAGAATTTGCTGAGCAGTTTGTGAGTAGTCACTAGTCAAGGATAGTAGGTTTTTGACATCCATCTGCTGAGATGACATTAGCTGTGTTGCCTTTTTCCGTTTCCTTATTCACAATGGTTTGAGTGGGGTTGGTGGAGGCAGCCACCTCCAGTATTCACCAGTTTGGGGGTTGATGGTCCCAATCTATCTTCAAAAATATGCAAGAAAAATTTAGAGGAAAGCTCTAGGGTATGTAGCAGAACCCTCACAGCTAGTGGGAAAGAGAGACATTTTCATTCTTATCTCAGCTATTCACACTACAATGCAGTGGAAACAACACTGAAGTAGAAGCCAGGAGATGTGAGTCCTCATCCTGAATTTGCTAGTTTTTAGCTGTGTGAACTTGGCCAAGTTCCTTCATCTCTCCGGGCCTCTGTTTCCCCATCTGTAAAACAAAGGGCTTAGATTAGAAGATCTCTATGATCCTTTCCAGCTCTAATATTGGGTGACCCTCTCCAAGCCGGGAAACCATTCTTCCACCGGAGTTGGATTTTGCATTTGTTTCAGTAACAGAGAATGTTGAAATACTGTCACATGCAAGATGGATAGATTTGTCCTGTTTAGCCCCATAAAGAAGCAAAGGTTAGAGAATGCAAAGAGACAAATGTGTGCCTGATCACAGGAAGAGCTTTGATTAGAGCTATCCAGAATTGGGAGGTCTTCAAATGGCGTCCAGAGGACCATTCATCAGGTATGCTATGATAGATAATTCTTTTATGTATGAGTCGGCCTATCTCATGGTATCAGGGCCACTAAACTGTACGTAAAGATCCCTTTGGGCCACGGGAACTTAGTAAATTTGATGATCCCTGGCTGAGCTGTCAGGGCCACTGTTTCACCTATGATCACTAATAGGTGAACTCTGACCTTGTCTGGTGGCAGCTAAGCTATCGCAGAGTAGAGTAGATGGAACCAGCAACCGGCAAGGAGCCTCACCGCCATGATGTGACCCTGTGTCCCTTTCTCTCTGATCACTCTTCAGTGCTTCTGTACCAAATCATTTCCTCCCTTTCACCCCCTACCCAAAGGTCTGGCTGTTCCTTGCAGAGGTAGCTGCAGTGTGAGGAGACACAGCATTGAGCTTCTGACAGAGAGCTCAGACTATCCACAAGGCAGGACTGTGTGGCTGCTCCTAGCAAACAGGACCACTTAGAGAGCATAAGAACAGTGTTTCATTTCACAACCCAGATCTTTTCTTCCAAAGGTTTTTTTTTTCTTTTGGTTTTATAGGGCATATCTTTTTAGAAGATCATCAAATATTTCCAAATTGACATCTTTTTGAGGAAGGGCAAATTAGTTTCATTAAAAAAATCATACCCTCAGCTTGTGACTTTTTTTCCCCTTAGTCACTGATTATGAGCAACCTTGCTAAGTATTGTCTAGGATTATAGAGAAATTAACTAGGAAGAGTGGAATGGGGAAAGACAGAGAGAGATGGAGACAGAGAGAAAGAGATAGAGAGAGTGACAGAGACTGAGAGAGTCCTTGGTGTTAAGAACACTCTAAAGTCTTTGATAAGGTTGAGATTTTTTTTTTGTTTTGTTGATGTTTTAAACAGAATGTGTTAGACAGAGTTGCTTAATCGCCTTGGGGCATGGACACTGGCCAAGCACCCATCCTCAGGCTATTAGGTCTATCTATCCTCCTTGATCAGGGCTTCACATTCTGGTAACTTGCCAGTGAGGTGAAAAAGGAATGGGAATGGCACAAATTTAACTTCATTGTTCTGAGAAAGCCAATTTATATGAAACACCTGGAGGAAAACCATAAGAAACCACAAACCTCAAAATCATTAATATTTCAATCCCACCCAGCTCTACATATACTTCTGATTAACTTCGGGCAACACTGATCATCAAATTGAAAGTATCCTTGTGATAATTGAGTCCTCCCCAGAACCTCCAACCCTGATCCTATTCTCCTAGCCCTCTACCTTTTTCTTCTCTCTCTCTCTCTCTCTCTCTCTCTCTCTCTCTCTCTCTCTCTCTCTCTCTCTCTCTCTCTCTCTCTTTCTCTCTCTCTCCCCCTTCTCCTTCTCTCCCCATTTCCCTCCTTTATGTCTATCAGCCTCTCCTTCTATTCCTCCTTAATCAGCAAGTTCCGGTACTTGGTTGGTCCGGGTCCCTACTGGTTATCTAGCTGCCTCTATCGCTGTCCTTACTTTGGCCTATAGAATGTAACCCAAAGCATTTCCATACCCCTGGGCCCTGAAAATCATTCACTTGCCTTCATTGAGGTGTTTAAAATATTTTACTAGTAAACATCATGGGGGTCAGGGATGGCAATAACCAGTGGAAGGGCTTAGACTTTTTTTCACCAATCAGTCATTTCTCAATGTGAATTTATAAGGAATTAGACTAGGTTTTTTGCTAGCTCTTCATCCTTTTGTCTTGCATACAAACTACTTCTACTAAAACTCCTCAGTTCTCAGTCCATAGTCAGTGAATCCCATTTGGCAAAGATATAGGTGTCTCAGTCCTTCTAGAATTTTCTTCCCCAATTCTTAGCTTAGTATAGCCTCCTCCACGCCCAGGTAAATTTGAAGGAGGATGTCCTCCTTTTCCATTGCTTCATCCAGAAGAGCCCTTCTTTACTCTTTGGCACTAGATCCAAGGAAGAAATACACCCTTGTCTCCTGGTTCCCTAGGTGACACGAAAAACACTTTTATCTCAGACTCCCTAACATTTTCCCCTCATTACTTCTAGCCTCAAGAAGCTTACTTTACTTTGCTCATTTGTTAAAGATCAGTCAGTCAATAAACATTTATTACATACATACTATATGCCAAGTACAATGCTAAGAGATTGAAAAAAAAAGAGCTCACCCCTGACTGATACTCATTAAGGTGTCTTTGAAAAGTGATCATGGGTTCCTGCTTCCTGGAGGCCTTCTAGCAAAGTCTGATAATCACTGTGTTGTGTGCAGGACAAAAAGAGCTAGTAGGCAGTTGCTATTGAAAATAATCTTGTTCAGGTTTAGTATGGACTGATGGCTGGTTGTTGTCCATTCTCAAAGTGGACCAAAATGGCATAAGTATGCTAGAGTCAAGTCACAGTGTGTCCGGCTGAGGCTGATCTGACCACTACAAGCTCAGAATGTTCTACCATAAGTTAGTCACAAATAGCCCATGTGAACATTCGGGATGAATTCTCTAAATTGGTGCGACTCGTGTTTCTTCTGAGCTACATCAATTTTGCTTTGCTCATAGAGCACAGCACCTTCTTTGATGTGGGCATGGCGTGATGGGCAGTCCTGTGCCAGTGTCTCCCATGTCACACAATCAATTCCAAAGTTCTTAAGAGAGACCTGAGAGTGTCCTTGTATCACTTCTTCTGATACCATATGATCTCTTGCCCTGGTGAGTTCTCCACAAAATAGTCTTTTTGGCAAGTGTGTGTTTTGCATTTGAACAGCATGGCCAGCCCATCAGAGTAATGCTTTCTGAAGCAGAGTTGGAATGCTTGGCAGGTTAGTTCGAGAAAGGACCTCAGTGTCGTATCTTATCCTGCCAGGAGATCTTCAGAAGATAATGTTGCTCAGGTTTAGTATGGACTAGATGGTCACCAAGGTCCCTTCCAGCTTGGAGATCCTATTATTCTGAATTGTGTGTCTTCTAAATATGGAACAAGCCATAATCCATCTGGTGATGTTCAAGTTCAGTCCTTTTTTTCCCCCAACTCTGTGCATACCAATTTAGGGAACCTCCTTGGTTATTGAAAGATTTCTGTTGAATTTCTATCTTACTATTAAATCAAGTCAAGCTTTGTCTCTTCTAGAGATATTTTTATTTTAAAACATCTTAAATTGTGAGACAAATGATTTTGTCCACCAGTAAAAGAATTCTAGGCTTAAGTTAGCAGGAGAATGAAATATTTTTGCTGGATAGAGTTTTATAGCCTCTGGAATCATAACACTCCAAACTGATCATATCTCTATTTGATTGAGACAATCCTGGCCTTTATGTAAATACAATTGCTTTACATTAATACAAGTATCATGGTCATGTAGTCAAAAGAGCTCTGGAATTGGAGTCAGATGACCCAGGTTTAAATCCAGGTTTTGATATAATCCCTGCGTGGCCCTGGGCAAGGCATTTCATCTCTGTGGGCCCAAAGTTCTTTGTATAATAAAGGCTATGGGCTACATGGTTCTAATCTTCCTGCTAACTCTAAGCCTATATCTGCATCTGTTATCTGTATTTGCGACATAGGCTTGAACCACATGTGAGATGCCCTGGGATGTCTTCTGGGAATCTACCGAAAAAAGAAAAAAGATAGAACTCTGTTTTTCACTAGCACACTGGTAAATACGCATTACTATTAAATTGTGTCTTAAGAAATTCTATTTTGATTGTTTAGATTGTAGAAAGGAGGATATAGCCTGAGAACCTTCTTGGCTAGAGGCTTATCATTATACAATTCAGTAGCACCAACTTGTAGTTAATCTGTCAGCAAGCAAATGACTAATTATGTCACCAAAGATAGTCCCTAGCCTCAAAGAGCTGATATTCAAATGAGAGCATCACTGGGACCAAGACAGAGTTACTCTGTTCTGAGGTACCAGGCCCCTAATACCACAGCAGAAGCTCTACAAGGTTATACTAGTTGGAAGGCCTTTTTGTAAAGGACCAGTGATGGATAGTTACCTGAGGACCAGCTGAGTTAATCTCGAAGAACCTCATCACTCGAAATTTGGTTGCAGGCAGGGACTTACTTTTTGTCCATATCAACTCATGAAACTTTCTACTAAGGTAGTGAAGGAGCTCCAATGATACCCCCCATCCCATATGTATAAAAAGATAATCTATCATCCATATATGTGCACATGTGTATATGCATACACACATATACCCATAAATACATATATAAATAAAATATTTGTATAACACATACCACACTATACATTATATAACACATGCACATATGAAATATACTCATATACTCATATGTGTACACACACATACACACATATTATTATGAACAACATTTCAATATATTGTTTATAACATATATGTCAGCTTACATATTATTTATACTGTATCATATATTGTATGGCATACATGTGAAACATTTACACATGTATATGCATTCACACATATATGCTCATGCATGTGTGTATATGTATATATATGTTCATGGATATGCATACAAACAGGAACACTATATAGATATATACATGCACATGTGTGCATGTACATATACACAACAATGCATGTATATGCATATACGTTCAATGTATATTTTGTGTGTTTCATGTGTACACATGTACAGGTGAATTCCACTTATATATATTCCATGTACACATGCATTGTACAAATGTATATCTCATGCATATATTTCTGTGTGTATGCATGTACATGCATTGCATGTCTGCAGATGCATATTGTGCAGTGTATAAATGTAATTTGTACATGTATATTTGATGCCAGCATGTGTGCATGTGAATATGTACGTTTCAATGTGTTTCATGTGTGCATGTGCATGTACATATGTATGTATAGATGCACAATATATAGACCTCACACATAATCCTGTGTGTGCCAATTTCCTAATTTCTTTGTGCAACCTGTTCTAACATTCAGATTCTTACCGGCCCATATTTAACCAGAGTGTGTGTAATGTAGGTCGTTTTCTCTTTGTTCTGTTCTCTGTGGAAATGAAGAACAGCTGGGTTAGCACTCTCTGTATAATCACTGAGTGACCTTGACTCCTCTAACCTTTCCCCATAAGCTGTATTTGACATTCCTGTCATTATTTTTTTTCTTTATAATTTTGATGCTCATTATTGGGAGGAAAAAAATCACAACAGTGGGGTGGAGGGTTTAGTGGTAGTGAGTGAAATCATGGTCTAAATTTCTGCACAGAAAAGATTAATCTGTTAGGCGTTGCCCTTGTTTAGTTGGATATGGTTTACACTTACTGCAGGTTTCTAGTAACCCAGTGCTTTACCTCTGTCACAGCAAAGGCTCATTTTGTTCCATGTCCTCTTCCTTTCCTTTTGAAGTATTTGAGAAGAAATCAGGCTGGAAACCTTTACAAGTGGGTATGGTTAGATGAAGGGAGGAGAATGGTCAGAGAGGGGAGATCTAGGTCACCAGACCTTGAGGACCTAACCGTCTTCTGGGAATAGGGAGACCTTGAAGAGTATTCCTGAGAACACCTAGTCCAAGGAAGTGTGATAAAGGGTATGTTGGATTTAGCCACTTACAGCTCATTTTGTTTGGAATTGTATCAAATCGACAACTGTGCTGAGAGACTTTAAATATTTCTTCTCCTTTGTAAATTGTAAATATATTCTCTAACCAATGTCATGGCCTCTAACGAGCCTCTCATTCTTGCCTGTAGACCTATCAAAACTCATTTACATCCACATGGGCTGTTGGGTTAACAAGATCTTCATATATGTGTACCTGTCAAATTGCTGGCCACTGATTTAAATTCTTTGAATGTTAGAAATAATGTTGATCATATCTCTTAGCAATCAATATCAAATTATGGTACTTTAGTCCCTGAAATAAACAATACATTAACAATAAATTATGCTTAGGCATATTAAAAAACAAAACAAAACAAGAAAACAACCACAACACACTTACAGGTTGGTTCCAAGTTGCTTTCTATTATTTTGTGCTTTACCTAAAATGTATTTGTTCCATTTTTAGTTTGCTTGTTTACTGAGTTTATTTTTTCAGTTCAGATGATGAACTGTTCCTCTTTTTTTCTCCTTTATTTCTGTTTTCTTGTGGGTTATTCTTAAATCCCGAATGGAAGTGTATACAGTTAAATTACTAGACTTCAGGGAGTTGTTTTGAACAACCATTTGCTTAAATGATTTGCTCAGGTTTGCACAGCCAGACTATGTCAGAGGCATGTCTTGAGCCTAGGTCTCCCTCACTGTCTCTCTATTCACTAAGCCAGTACTGGCTTTCCTATTTATGGTTTTAACGGTGACTATAGACTACCAGGGTATGTGGAGACTTTGTTCTATAAAGTTTAATACAGTGAAATCTATGGTTACACAACTTTAAACACAAGGAATTGATTTATGGTGTATCACAGAGAGTTGATCTGAGAGCAAGACCCACTTCTGACAAACATTGGATATGAGTCTCTGGGCAAATCCCTATTCTCTCAGTCCTTGCTCTCTGCAACTAAGGTGACAGAAGAGGGGCTGCCTTGCACTAATACAGGGATTTTCCTTAAGGAAGGGTATTTTGGTCTGGAAAGTCATAAGGATGATGAGCAGAACAGTAGAGATATCCCTGGGCATGCTTTTTCCATTCTCAGAAAAGAGGTAGAAAGGGGGGGTGGCCTGGGGGAAGTGGCATGTAGGACTTGTGCTATGGCAGGACAAGAAATGTCTGGGGCTGAGATGAAGATGCATGGCACCTGGAAATTCAGATCATAGTGTCTGACAGTCTACCTGGGGGTGACCTGGAGGGAAAGAGCTTTTTGTATTATTCAACAGCTAAAATTCTACTGAATAATAAAAATAGGTGCTATATTATTAATGAGGATGATGAATGAGTTGATTTTCTCCATCCATCACAGGGGATCATTTTGACAGGCAGTTGATTTTTTGGGGGGCCTTTTTTATCTCATCATTCTTATTCCATTTTACTCCTTTCTCTCCACTCCAAGATTAAAAAAAAAACCCTGCAGTCCAACTTGTACTGATGACTTAATTTATTTGGGCCTCAGATTCCTCATGTGTGAATTGAGAGGAGTGGTTTAGATGATTGCTAATCCCCCTCCCATCTCTAACATTCCATGAGTCTGATTCCCTGAATTCCCATGTTTTGATTGGGAATAGGTTTTGGAGAAGGGGGTCCATTAAGTGGGAAAGGAGAGATGTAGCAGACCAGGAGGAAAAGTAAAATTCCTTACATATTTGATTACATTTGATTTGATACATTTGATTGCTGCAAATCCCTTACCTCTCCAACACACACACACACACACACACACACACACACACACACACACACACAAAGCGTTATTCTATACCTACTTCTATTTATCAGTTTTTAGCCTGGATACAGATAGTGTCTTTCTTCATATATCTATAGTTAACCTGGGTATTCATAATAGACAAAATAACTTATTTGCTAAAAATCATTCTTAAACTAGTATTGCTATGACTGTATACAATGTGTTCTTGGTTCTGTTCATTTGGTTCTTCATTATTTCATGCATGTCTTCCCATGTTTTTCTAAGATCACTGAGCTCATCATTTCTTATAGCATAACAGTTTTCCATCACAATAAAAAAGCACAACTTGCTCAGCCATTTCCCAGTTGATGGGCATCCCCTCAATTTCCAGTTTTTTGCCACCACAGAGAGTTGCTATAAACATTTTAGAACATATTAGGTTCTTTTCCTTTTTCCTTAATCATCTTTGGAAATAGATTAAGTAGTGGTATTGCTGGTCAAAATAAATTTCTTAATGGACATGTCTGACCAGGTCACTACCCAACTTAAAAATCCTTAACATTTGTGTACTGGCTATAGAATAAAATGCAAACACCTTGACCTGGCATTTAATCTACAATTTTCTTGAATCTACTTGTTCAAGCTTAATTCATGTTGTTCCCTTTTATTTTCTTGAACATGCCTACTTCAAGGATGTCAGGAGACTGGAAATGGATGGTCCCTGGACAAGAAGGAATCCCCTTCCCAACTCCCAAGGCTTTTCTCTCCTACCCCCTGCCCTGATCTTAGAAATGACAACAGGGCTGTTAGGTGTCATGGTACTTGGAGTGCTAAGCCTGGAGTCAGGAAGACTCATCTTCCCAAGTTCACATCTGGTCTCAGACACTTGCTGGCTGTTTGGACTCTGGGCAAATCACTTAACCCTGTTTGCCTTAGTTTCCTCATCTGTAAAATGAGGAGAAGGAAATGGCAAACCGTTCTGATATCTTTGCTAAGAAAACCCCAAATGGGGTCAGGAAGAGTTGGGCATGACTGAACAACACCACCAACTTGTTCATGCACTCGCACCTCCCATCCTAAGGCATTGTGGGAAGCAAACAGGCAGCCTGGAGACTATAGAGGAAAAACCCTTGACAAAGAGAAGCCCCATAAAATAGTCACTGCTGGATTCTGTTTTGTTTTTACCTGTTTTTCTCTATTTTGGGTGTCCTGTCTATGTGTTTGGCCATTAGTGGAAAGTCCTCCTTTCTCTACTCCTCCTATCTGGGTTCACCTCTTATTCTTTAATACTCATCTGTCTTGGGTGAATTACAGGGTTTCAGGAAGAGTGTTAAATCCCCATATTCTCCTCTCCACTACCACTGGAAGGTATTCTGAGAAATTTAGCACCTTACCTGAAATGGAGGTTGTTTCCTTCAAGACTCAGCTTGTATTTCACCTACATGAAGTCTTTCCTCATCCCTCTAGCTATTAATGTTTCACTGCCTAATCATTATCAGGATCTATTATGATTACGTATCTACCAGTATAATTACAAGTTGCCTCCCCTAACTCCTTAAGGAAAAGGACTTTGATTTCTAGCTTACTATTCCCAGTGCCTAAGACAGTGCCTAGCACATCGTGGGTGCTTAGTAAATGCTTGTTGATTGATTTATTGTTGGCAATGATAGAAGGACTATTGCTATTGGTATGAATATTTGTATATTTCCTTCCTGATAACCATGTAGCTTAAAAACGCATTCAGATAGTTCCTGTCTGCTTGCCTAAAGGAAAAAAAAACAGGAAAGAGGGTTGGATTGACTCATTTCTTTGGCTGTAGAAGACTGAGTGCTGGACTTAAAGTCAGAGTGACCTGGATCTGAATCTCCCTCAGATATTTACTAGCTTTTTGACCTTAAGCAAGATGTTTAAACTCTTTGTTCCTCAGGTTCCTTATTTGTAAAATTAGAATAAATTAATAAACCTACATCCTAGCATTCTTGTGAGGACTAAACGGAAAAATGTATGTAAAGTGCTTTGTGTGTATTGAAGCCTTATATTATCAATCAATAACTGATTGCTGTTCCTGCTATGTACCAGGCACTGTGCTAAGCCTCTGGGGATAGAAATATGGAAGACAGTCCCTGCTGTCAAGGAGCTTACAACTTAATTAGGGAAGATAACACACAAAGGAAACTAAAGACTAGGGAGAAGTATCCAACATGGTGGCATGGTAGAGAAATCAGAGAAACCCAGAGTAGTGCAGCCAGGTGAGAAATGAGAGTTGCCTCTCTAAATGGAGGTCTTGGAGCTCAAGTCGCTACTCTCCAATCAGAGGGGCAGAGGGTAATGAGATCTTTCAGGATAACAGTTTTCCTGAATAATGAACTTCCTGGCCATAGTGAAAAAGTTACAGAAATCCCAGAGTAGTTCAGCCAGGTGAGAAGTGAGTAATATTATTACTTACAAAGCACTAACTCTAATTATTATTTTCAAAAAATGGTTAGCATCTTGTTGGATGGAGTTTAGATAGAAATCCCCTTATGACAAGTTGCAATCATTGCTAGTATTTGGTATGGCGAGATCTAATAAAAACACTGGTCTTAAGTTTGATGGATCAGTGATTTGTCCAGGCGATTATAGGCAATTATTTGGTCAGTGGTAATGCACCAGTTTCAGAATAGTTTATCATTATGATTGCTAGCTTACATGTCTCATCTTTTCGTGACAGAGTTCAGAAAGAAATTATTTGAGGACAAGTCAGTACTTTATTATTTTCCTATATTCAATGTGCTACAGAATATTGTATGACTAGAGAAATGATTATTATTATTATTATTATTTGTAATTGAATAATGCATCTGAGATGTCAGCTCATTTTCTGTAGTCTCCCATGAAACATCTTTGGGACAACTGCAGTAGCAGAAGACGGACAGGGAGAATATGCTCCTCAGTGCCTACTATCTGGCAGATCCATGCCAAAAACCCAGATGGTTTTAGTTTCTTCCACTAGGTCTCTATATTTCAAAAGTTTTCCACTCCATGGAGTTTGAAAGTTATAAGTATTTATATGGAAACTCTCTTAAATTTTTATGGATCAATGTTGTATCTGGGTGGTTGTGAGAAGCAGTTCTGTCTTTAATGGTGCTTCGGTGCTAGCCCAGTCAATCTGCAGAATTCTCAAGAATATTGTAGGGTTTGTATTTTAGTATGGGAATTTTTAATTTATAAGTTTAAAAGAATAACAAATATTTACCACATAATTCCAATCACCTGATTGTGTCTTTTTAGCATAATTTTAAAATTTATCTTATTTTTTTAATTTATAGAATAAAACAAGTATTTCCATAACATAATAAAAAAGATAATTGCATATGGAGTTGCAGATCTATTACATGCAACTTGCTATTCCTCTTAAATATATAATAAAGTTGTCATGTAAATTTATTTATTTTCTTTTTTTCTTCCCACCCCTCTTTTCCCGACAGATGGCTACAATTAGACAAAAATATGTATATGTGTTTACACACACACACACACACACACACACACACACATACACACACACACACGTAAAATCATTCTATACATCTAACAGTTCTTTCTCTGGATGCAAATAGTGTCTTCCTTCATATGTCCTTTGTAATTAATTTGGGTATTTATAATAGTCAAAATTATTTATTCGATCAAAGTTGTTCTTAAAAGAAAAACATTGTTATTCTATACAACATTTTCTTGGTTTTGCTCATTTCACTCTTCATTATTTTGTGCAAGTCTTTCCATGTTTTTCTGAAATCATCAAGCTCATCATTTCTTATAGCACAGTAGTATTCCATCACAATCATATCCCACAAATTGTTCAGCCATTCCCTAACTGATGGGCATCCTCTCAATTTCTAGTTCTTTGCCACCAGAAAGAGAGCTGCTACTAACATTTTAGAACATATGAATTCTTTCCCTTTTTCCCTAATCTATGGGCATAATTCCAGATTGCTCTGCCAAATGGTTGGATCAGTTCACAATTCCACCAACAGTGAATCAGTTTCTCAATTTTTCCATATCTCCTCCAATATTTGTCACTTTCTCCTTCAATCATTTTAAATTATATCTCAAAGTTGTTTTAATTTACATTTCTCTAATCAATAATGATTTAGAGCATTGTTTCATATGACTATTAATTCTTTTGATTTCTTCATTGGAAAACTGCTTGTTCATATCCTTTGACCATTTATCAATTGGGGAATGACTCATATTCTTATAGATTTTACAGAATTCTTTACATATTTGAGATATGAGACAGTTACCTCAGAAACTGTATAGGATTTCCTTCTGATGTTGGCTACATTTGTTTAATTTGTGCAAAACTTTTAAAATTTAATGTAATCAAAATTGTCCATTTCATACGTCCTTTTGCTCTCTATCACTTGTTTATTTATAAATTGGGCACCTATCCATAAGTCTGATAAGCACTATGTTCCATGCTCTTCAAATTTTCTTGTAAAATCTCTCTTTATATTTGGGTCATATATCCATTTTGACTTTCTCTTGGTAAATGATGTAAGATATTGGTCTATGCCCAGTTTCTGCCATACTGTTTTCCAGTTTTCACAACAATTATTTTTTTTTACCAAATAATGAATTCTTATCAAATTACTTATCAAATACAAGGTTATTATATTTATTTGCTGCTGTAAAATGTATATCTACTCTGTTCCATTGATCTGCCATTCTATTTCTTAGCCAGTACCAGATGGTTTTGATAATTACTGCCTTATAATATAATTCAAGATCTGGTACTGCTAAATCTCTTGCCTTTACATTTTCTTTACTAGTTCTTTGATATTCTTGACTTTTTGTTCTTCCAAATGAATTTTATTATTTTTTTCTAATTCAGTAAAATAATTTTGGTAATATAATTGGGATGGCATTGAACATATAAACTAGTTTAGGTAGAATTGTATTGGCCCTGTACACCTGTGAACAATTAATATTTACCCAATTATTTAAATCTAATTTTATTTGTATAAAAATTTTTATATAATTTTGTTTGTATAGTTCCTGGGTTTATTTTATGCTCACAGGCATTTTATATTGTCTAGAATTATTTTAAGTGAGGCACCACTTAATATCTCTTCCTGAAGGGTTTTACTCGTGATATATAGGGATGCTGATGATTTATGTGAATTTACTGATTGTCTTAAACATTTAATTTATTATTTATTTTTGAGTCTTTTTTTTAAATGAGTTCCAAATTATTTCCCTCTCTCTAGCCCTTTCTCCACACACTGAGAAAGCAAGTAATATGATATCAATTATACATGTGAAATTGTACAAAACATATTCCCATATTAGTCATGTCATAAAAAAGCAAGAAAAATAAAGTGAGAAAATTATGTTTCAATTTGCACTCAGAGTTCAACAGTTCTCTTGTTGGAAGTGGATAGCATTTTTCATCTGAGTCCTTTGGGATTATCTTAGATCATTATATTGATCAAAATAGCTAAGTCTCACAAGTGTTCATCATTACAATATTGTTATTGCTATGAACAATGATCTCCTGGTTCTGCTCACTTCTCTTTGTATCTGTTTATAAAAGTCTTCCCAGGTTTTTCTGGAATTATCCTGCTCATCCAATTCTCAAAACACAATTATATTCAATTACAATCACATGCCATAGCTTGTTCAGCCATTCTCCAATTGGTGGACATCTCCTCATTTTCCAGTTTTTTGCCATCATAAAAAGAGTTGCTGTAAATATTTTTGTACATATAGATCCACTTCCTTTTCCTTTGCTCTCTTTGGATATAGACCTAATAATGGTGTTGCTGTGTCAAAGGGTATGCACAGTTTTATAGCCTTTTGGGCATAGTTCTAAGCTGTTATCCAGAATGGTTGGACCAGTTCACTACTCTACTAACAGTTCATTAGTGTCCCAAATTTTCTACATCTCTTCCAGGATTTGTCATTTTGGATAGGTCTGAGGTAATACCCCAGAGTTGTTTTAATTTTCATTTCCCTAGTGAATAGTGATTTAGAGTATTTTTATATGACTACTGATAGCTTTGACTTCTCCTTCTGAAAACTGTCTGTTTATATCCTCTGACCATTTATCAATTGGAGAATAGATCTTATTTTTTTATAAATTTGACTCAATTCACAACATATTTGAGAAATAAGGCCTTAATTGAAGAAACTTTCTGTAAAAATTTCTTATTTACTTCATTGTCTATGGTACCTTTTTAGCAAAATGTAGTTTCTCTGATTAACCCTTTTAAATGAAGTCTGTTTTTGCTTCTGCTTTCTGCTTTCTACCTCTGCCTTTTTTTAGTTCAATTGCAGCATAATACATTTTGCTACAACCCCTTATTTTAAATCTCTGTATGTCTCTTTCGTTTCAAGTGTGTCTCTTGTAAGCAACATATCATTGGATTGTGGTTTCTAACCCATTCTGCTCTAGGTTTCCATTTTATGGTGAATTCATTCCATTCACAGTCACAATTATGATTATTAACTATATATCTCTCCTACCTGTTTTCTTCTGTTTATTCTTTTCTCTTTTTACCCTGTCCCTCCTCAAAAGTCTGAACATTGCCTCTCTTAATCCATCCTGTCTTGTATCATTGCCTCTCCCCTTTCTCTTATCCCATTCTCCTCTACTTCCCTGCTGGGTAGGATCGATTTCTATATTTAACTGAATTTGTGTGTGTATACATGTATACACGTATATATGTGTATATACGTATATGTATACGTGTGTTCTTTCTTTGAATCAATTTCAATGAGAATGAGGTTCAAATATTGCTTGCCATGCCCTTTCCCCTTTTCCTGTCCACTGTTAAAGATCTTCCTTGCCTGCCTCTTTTAGGTGACATAATTTTCCCCATTCTTCCTCTCCCTTTCCCCTTCTCCCAGTGCATACCTCTTTCTCACTCTGTTTTTGTGTGTGATCATTCCAACATAATTGACTTATACTCATGCCTTCTGTCTATGTAGACTCCTAACTGCTCTAATAATCATAAAATTCTTATGAGTTACATGTGTCATCTTCCCATAAAGAATGTAAATGATTCAACTTTATTGAGTCCCTTATGATTTCTCTTTCATATTTACCTTTTTATACTTCTCTGGAGTCCTGTGTTTAAATGTCAGATTTTCTATTCAGCTCTGGTCTTTTTGTATTGTTCACGAAGCACCATTTGATTGTACTTTTGTCAGACATTGTCAGTCTGTACTTGCCTATTGTTGAGTGTTGCTGTGCTGTGCCACTGTGTATGATATTACCAAACCATTGCCAGTTGGGTTAATATTATTTTTCAAAAAGAGGCCTTAATAATTTGGACAAAAAGAATACTTTGGATGGAAATGCTGTCAGTCCATTAAAGAAGAGGCTTGTTATCACAATAGAACAAAAATTGATGTAATTGAATGACATCTACCTGGTCTTAGTAACTCAAAAATAGGACAAAGTGTCAGAATGCTTTAACCTATGGAACAGATCAGAGGTGAAATAAGAGAAAAAGGAAACATTGCTTTTTGTGATTTGCAAACAACTACAAAGAACAGTAGAGTCACAATGAAGGAAATAGGGCATCTTTTAGTTGTATGGATTGAAAACTGAAATACAAGAATGCCTTTCTCTTAGTGGAGCAGCAATTAAGACAAACGTTTCAAGTTAATTTAAGGCAGTGAAAGAAAATGGAAATAAAGAGGACAATAAGGAAAATTTTACTCTAAGCCTTGATTAGTCTGATCACTTTAAAAATCAAGTTCAATTGCTTAATGTTATAATTACTAGGGAGGTGAACAGATGAGGACTTAATAGTTAAATATCTTGATATTTGGAAGAAAATAACCGAAGAACATAGATACACTGATCAAGAAATATTTAATGTAGGTTAAACAGACTCATTCTGAGAAATGATTCTTTACGTAACTTAATATTTCTAAGAAAGGAAAAAAGTCAACCTGAATTTAAAATATCTAAGGATCATCTAACACTATTATTGGGAAGTAATGCAGTAGAAGATTTTAAATTAAAACCAATGCTTGTTTATTGGCAATTTATAACCATTGATTATTTCTAGCTCTTTGGAAGTCACGTAAGAAAGAATGGGTGACGAAAGCTGGTTTTGAAGACTGGTTGTGTGTGTATGTATGTATACATGTGCATGTGTGATTTTTTTCCAATGGAATGACATTAAAGAAGACGCATTACCATGTGCTTTGCTGACGAATCATAAGCACCTACTGTTCTTTCAATTTGACTCATAGCTGAAACCATATATATATACATATATATATGCATTTTCACTTATTAGAATGCAAACTCCCTGAGAGTAGGAATTATCTTTCTTTTCTATTTGTAGTTCTGGTGCTTGGCACAATGCTTCACACAGAGTGCTTCAAATGATTTTTCATTCATTTGCAATTTTGTTATCATGTAAAGCATTTACATCTTTAGTCCATTACATGCCTACTCATGGTTTGCCCATTTTAGTAGTCAGGGTTATCTGTGTAAAACATTTCCAGAAGCTAGGATACTGGTATTTCTTATTTGTTCTCATATATCTAGTATTTTTCTGGTACCAGAATACAAAAGAATGTTACTCACTCTACTGTCTTCTATGTCAAAGGATCATCCCAACAGTTTCAAGGATGGTCAGGCTGTGGCAACTACGTGGGGGGAAAAAAGGCAGGGAACAAGAATTTATTAAAGGCCTACTATGTGCCGGGCACTGTGCTAATATATTTTTTTGCAAACAATCTCCATTTTACAGTTGAGGAAACTGAGGCTGACAGAGATTAAGAAACTTTCCAGTGTAACCCAGTCAACAAATTTCTGAAGTCAGATTTGAACTCATCTTCTTGATCTAAGACCTCTATACACTGTAACAACTAGCTTCCTTGTCATCCTATTTGTTACTCAAGTCTTCATGACTCCAGGACTTCTATACACTGTACCAACTATCTTCCTATGTCATCCTATTTCTTACTCAGGTCTTCCTGACTGTAGGACCTCTATACACTGTACCGACTAGCTTCCTATATCATCCTATTTCTTAGATGCATAAGAACAGTTACATGGCATTGGCTGGTGTTCTGACCCTATCATTGGTATTGCCACAACCCAAATGGCTGATATTTTAGGATTCCTATCAGACCTCTACACTTACTATGCTAATCTCAGGGAAGAAAAAGCCCTGCTATACATCACTCTACCTGGCATTCCCTCACTTTCCCATTTCCCATTGCTTCTCCCACTACATGGACCATGAAAAGAACTTTAGGGGGTTTGTTTTGATATAATTAAAGAGGAGAATTGAGTTCTTTATACTACAGTGGGTTGCTAAGGAGCACCTTATTATATTTTTAAGCCCCACAGAATTTTTCTCTTTTGTTTTCTACACTACAAAGATCATTAAACTGAGTTCTTTCTCATGTTATTTTGGCATTCTCAAGGAAGATTCATGATTGGATTATGTTCCTAGGCAATATAAATCAAACCTGATGGCAGGGATATGTTGATGGTTTAAAGTAAGTGAAGAATAAATTAGAAAAGGAGAAGACCTAGAGTTCCAAGGACATAAATTTAAAATTTAAATCTCAGAGATGAAAGATTGCAGAAAGCCATTGGGAAAACCTAGTTTGGACGCCTTCTGATTTGGCATATAGGAAACAAATCAGGGGAAATTTGAATTAGTTTCATTTATGTATAAGTCTTTGCAACTCTTTGGAAGAATGAGTTCAAATGTTTCAGACACTACCATAAAATCTTTCCTAAATGTATTGTCCTCAAAGAAAAATGGCTTTGAATGTTTTAAGAAAGTTAAATAACATAACAGATTGCTTGGGGCATTGATAAAGAAATCTCTAAACTTGGCATACAACCTAAGAGCTGCACAAAGGTCCTTAGGATGTTTGCTTTTGGACCTTTCTATTCCTTGATCTGAACTTTCTCAAATCTTCCATCTTTTTTTCCCCTTCCTCTAAATGCACAGACATAGACATATTCTCTCTAAGAGCTATTGGTGCTGATGCAAATACTCTGCAACTTAATCCTTAATGAACTGAACTCTTAAAAGTGTGTTCCATTGAAAAATAATCTCATTCGTGTTAAATTTTTTTTGGGATGAGACACTCCCTTTTTGGCAGAGATGATAGAAACTGCTCTTAAAGCCCTAAAAATTAATGAAAAAGCTTATCCAGGACTCACACAGTTTTCAGGCTATCAAAATACAAGTACAGACTGGGAAACTTATGGAAAACCTAGAGCTCAATATGTCCTGCTTCCTTTGTTAATCAATTCCTCTCCCTCTCTCTGTTTCTCTGTCTCTGTCTCTCCCTGTTTCTTTGTCTCTGTCTCTGTCTGTCTGTCTCTCTCTTTGTCTCTCTCTCTCCCTCTCACTCATTGTAATCCTGCCATTACTGAATTTTCTTTCTTAACTTGCATGATTCATGTTATTTAAGCTAAGTGATCATTTCCAAAACAGAAAATTGAGCTTTTTCTTTCCTTTTTGAGAAATCTCACATTTATTGAGTTGTATATAAAACGCATATTTTAGTGGCTTCTTCTTTCCATTATTTAAAAAAATTACTAAGGTGAGTTGAAGATCTTATAGGATATAAGAAGTATTTGGTACATCGTAGAAGTTCCTTTGGTTACTATTGAGGGAATCCTGTCTTATTTTCAAATTTCTAATTTAGCATCTTCAATCCTTACCTATCAGTGATTTTGGTAATTGGCATCAACAGTGTGAAC
Source organism: Phascolarctos cinereus (assembly GCF_003287225.1). NCBI lineage: Eukaryota > Metazoa > Chordata > Mammalia > Diprotodontia > Phascolarctidae > Phascolarctos > Phascolarctos cinereus. Next base: position 63,784,548 of record NW_027556180.1, read on the forward strand.
TGTTCAAATGTCTGTTCCCAAATTATCCTTTTGTAGCTCTCCCAATATTTAGGGGAAGTTCTTGTTTTGTGGGCCCATAAGTTTCCAGGAAACATGCAAAACCTACAACTCAATATGTCCTGCTTCTTTTGTCAATTTATCCCTTTCTCTCTGTCTCTGTCTTTCTGTCTCTGTCTCTGTCTCTCTCTGTCTCTATCTCTCTCTCTGTCTGTCTCTCTGTCCCCCTTCCTCCTCTCCTCTTCCTTCCCCCACCTTTCACCCCATATGTCCTCTCTCTCTATTTCTGTACTGATCTAGGATTTAATCACTATCTTGTAACTTCTGGTGTTGAAACTATCTTTACAAACACAGATCAGCAACTGGTTTGTAACTTCTCGTTTTAGAGAGTTATCTGGGATACTCTGAAGCTAAGCACTTTGCTTATGTTCACAGTTGGCATTTGCCAGAGACAGGACTCCAGCTCTGGGCTTCCTGACCCAAAGTCAGCTGCCTAGCCATTGTACCAAGCTGCTGGTAAGTGACAAAAATTAATGAACTAACTTTCTCTCATCTCTCAACTATTCCAAATGAAAAGTGAACTATGTCCAGAACACAATTGACTTAGGGATTTTGATTATGTCATAACTGGTCATCTTTTTAGCTCTATTGAAATTTAATTTTTCAGAGCTCCACTTTTTACTCACCAATAAATCAAGTCAGGAGAGAAAATATTTCTTGTACTGAGATCTCTCTATGTAATACATGTTTCTAGTGAATAGAACACTCATTTTTAGGAGCTCAGATTTCATGATTTTTGGTATAATCATTCCCTCTGTTGACAAGGCTCAAAACTCTTTTATTCCTTGGTCGACATTCCTTGAAAACTGTTGTAGCTGAGTTTTTCCACAACTGTGGGGTGTGTCCATCTTAGTGTATGAAACCCTCTTTTGGGGAAAGAATGCAGTGATCAAAATGGTTGAATATTTGTACCACAACTCCCACATAAATGTATATGCCCTTCCTCAATGAGAGCAAAGTTAAATTTAAAGTCAAGAAAAGCAAGATTAACACAATGAATTTGTGCCTACTGATAGTGAAAGCAGTACAGTGATCATTTAATATATTCATAAATAAGGTAAAATATACATAGGTACTTGTTGAATCTTTTTATGTGCACAGCATGCCACTGTCACCAAAAACTGCAACTTTCACAACTTTAAAATAACTTAAAGTGGTAGGTAATCATTTAAAAATTTCAAAAGTAATTAAATTTCTTCATCTTAATTTTGATTGTATCTGATTTTTAAACATGTGAAATAATATTCCTTCATGATAGGTAAATGCATAGCTATTTCGATAAAGACAGTTCACATAGCAGAACCAGAAAATATAATCCTCTATCTTTATCATTGGGATTCTCAAGTGCTGTTATGGATAAAGAAGAAAGATAGCTGTGCTTGCTCATAGAAATTCTTTAGCTTAATATAGCATGAAACCTAATTAATTGAAATCACATTTTTAAAAATGTGCATGCAAAATGATAGCAAGATTTTATAGAAAATTAAATGCTTTTAATAAGCAAAACAATACTTTTGCAAATATTGTATCTTTGACATCAAAATGATTGCTTTCATTGAATAAGTTTACTTATGGAATGACTTAGTGTAAAAAGCCTCATCTGATAGGAAAAATATTGGTCCCACCTGCAGGTACTGATATGGTCAAGATGAAACGTGGTGAATCATATGCAAACAATTTCAAATGCTTCTACTTGGAGATAATAATGTGTTGGGAATTGGCATGTTTTAAAATCTTTGTAATAAATTAATTTAGAAAATAAAAATTTGCTTGTCTGCATTGCAACTGGTTAAAGCAACAGATGTAAAGGTGTTTATTTGATCACATAAGCAAAATACGTTGTTGAAACTGATACTAGGAAAGATTTTTTACTTTGTAAATATATTGAACGTAATGCCACATTAACACAAAATTTCAATGAGATTTAATGGATTTATCAATTGAAAGTAGCACAGTGGAGGATAATTTTGTTGGGATTTACAATGATAACTCATTTGATGAAGGGTGAAATCTAGATCAACAAGCACTAGCAGAAAAGGTAGTACTTTGTGCAATTGGACGTATATATTTCACAATCACAAACATATGAGAGAGAAGCTACATATAGTTGGTGAAATTGTTATAAGAATAATCAACTTTATAAAATGGTCAATTAAAAGGAATGTTCTTTGCAAAACTGTACAACAATATGGGAACAAGGCATAGTGCAATTCTATATTATCACAACAAATACAGGTTTTCTAATACCAAAAAGCTTTGGAGATATTTGAAATAAAAGAAGAAATAGGCATTTGTCTTAGTGGTAATAACGAAAAATAGAATTATTTTTTCAATTTTTTTTTTCATAATCTTCTGTATTTAGTATATCTTCTTGAAAAAAACTAACAAATGAATCGATGCACAATTCTCAAAATCATGCTCTAATCTACAAAGTTGACTCCATTTGTGAAAAAGTTAGATATCTGGATGATAAATTCACAAAATAATATTTTTGATGTACTTTCCAATTTAAAATGAAATAGAGGGAATGGAGTAGAAGTAAAGACATTTATTAACCATTTGAGTGGTCTGAAAAAGCAAGCCTCACTTTAACTTAGGACTTATTCACCTTGGAAAAACTGATGTATTAGATTTTACTTCACTTGAACAAGAATGGTTTATAGATTTGTCTTGTGTTTTACTCCCTTTGAATTCAGTAGCTGGTGAGTAGGAGAAGAGAAGGCAGCTGATGGGAGTAATCTAGGGTTGGGGTTTGGCAAGACACAAGCTATGTTAAGACAGTAAATAGAGCAAGAGATTTGAGAACAGTGTTGTTTTGTTGTTGTTTTTATCAAACATGGATATAGGTTGCTTGGGTTTCTTATCTTGAGAACAAAATGTTAATTTCTTAGACTATTTACCAATTAGGGAATGGCTGTTATTCTTACAAATTTAAATCAGTTCCTTTTATTTTGTAAGTGAGACCTTTATCAGAGAAACTTGATGCAGGCCATTTTTTTTTCCTGTTAACTATTTCCTTTTTAATCTTAGCTGTATTGATAATTAGAGAAATGCAAATTAAAGCAATTAAAGCACCCACTAGATTTGCAAAATTGCCAACCCCTCCCCACATTATTGAGCTGTGAATTGGTCAAACCATTTTGGAAAGCAATTTGGAATTATACCCCCAGAGTTACTAAACAGAGGATGCTTTTGGATTCAGTGATAACACTGCTAGATTTATACCCCAAAGAATTCAAAGAAAGAGGAAAATTTCACTGAAGAGAATTCCTTAAAAAGCAGAGTTGGCCAAAGGGGAAAAGATGTACTAAAAATTCACTGAAAAAAAGAACTCCTTAAAAATTAGAATTGGCCAAATGGAAGAGGATGTACAAAAACTCATTGAAGAAAATAATTCCTCAAAAATTAAAACTGAGAAATGGAAGCTAATAATTCTGTGAGACATCAAGAAACAATAAAACAAAATAAAATTTTTTTAAAAATAGAAAACAATGTGAAATAACTCAATGGAAAATACATTGAGGAGAAATCATTTAAGAATTATCAGACTACCTGAAAACTATGATCAAGAAAAGAGACTAGACATCAACTTTCAAGAAATTATCGGGAGAAACTGCCCTGATACCCTAGAACCAGAGGGCAAAATAGATTGAACAGATCCACCAATCACCTCCTGAAAGAGGTCTCAAAATGAAAATTTCCAGTAATATTATAGCCAAATTCTAGAGCTCCCAGGTCAAGGAGAATATATTGCAGGCAGCCAGAAAGAAACAATTTGAATATCCTACAGCCACAGCCAAGATAACATGGGATTTAGCAGCTTCTATATTAAATGATCAAAGGGCTTAGAATATGATATTCCACACAGCAAAGGACCTTGGATTACAACCAAGTGTCACCTACCCAGCAAAACTGAGTATAATCCTTCTGGGGAAAAAAATGAACATGCAAAGAAATAGAGAACTTTCAAGCATTCTTCATGAAAAGACCAGAGATAAATAGAAAATTTGGCTTTCAAATACAAAACTCAAAAGAAGCATATAAAGCTAAACATGAAAGAGAAATTATAAGGGATTCAATGAAGTTAAACTCTTTACAATCCCATATGAGAAGATAATATTTGTAACTTTTGAGAACTTTCTCATTATTAGGGCAGTTAGAAAGTATAGATAGAGGGCATGGGTGTGAGCTGAATATGATGGGATGATATCTAAAAAAATAAAATTAAGGGGTGAGAAAAAGGAATGCACTAGGAAAAGGGGGAAGGGAGAGGTAGAATGGGGTAAATTGTCTCACATGAAAAAGCTTTTACAGTGGAGGGTAAGATGAAGGAAGTGGGGGGCACTTGAATCTTACTGTCATCAGAATTTGGCTTAAAGAGAGAATAACATGCACAATCAATTGGGTTTAGAAATTGATCTGACCCTACAATACAGTAGGAGAGGAAGCGCATAAGAGGCGGCAGCACTAATAGAAGGGTGGATAAATTGGGGGAGGTGGTAGTCAGAAGCAAAATACTTTGGAGGATGGACAGGGTGAAAGGAGATAAAGAATAGGATAAAAAGAGATAAATACATGGTAATCATACCTATGGGAAAAAAATTACATGAAGCCCTCATTTCTTAAATATGTAGAGGACTGAGTCAAATTTATAAAAATAAGAGCCATTCCCCAATTGATAAATGGTCAAAAGATATAAACTGGCAGTTTTCTGATGAAGTAATCAGTTATTTATAGTCATACAAAAGTGCTCTAAAAATATTGATTAGATAAATGCAAATTAAAACAACTCTGAGCTTGTTTTTTAGATTGGCTAATATGACAACAAAGGAAAATGACAAATGTTGGAGGGGATGTAGGAAATTGAGATACTGATGCATGTTGGTGGAGTTGTGAACTGATCCAACCACTGTGGAGAGCAATTTGGAACTATGCTTAAATGGATATAAAACCATGAATGCCCTTTGACCTAGCAATACCACTACTAGGTCTGTATCTCAAAGAAGAAAAAAAAAAGGAAAAGAACCTATATGTACAAAAACATTTATGACAGTTCTTTTCTGGTGGCAAAGAATTGGAAATTGAGGGGATGCCCATCAACTGGGGAATGGCTGAACAAGTTGTAGTATATGATTGTGATGGGATACTCTTGTGCTATAAGAAACAATGAGCAGGATACTTTCAGAAAGTCCTGGAAAGATTTACATGAAGTGATACAAAACGAAATAAGTAGAATCATCAGAACACTGTACATAGTAACAGCAACATTGTGCAATGATCCACTGTGAATTACGTAGCTATTCTCAGCAATATAATGATCCAAGGCAGTTCTGAAGGACTTATGATGAAAAATGATATCCACCTCCAGAAATAGGACTGATGATGTATGAATGCAGACTGAAGTATTTTAAAACTTCCTTTATTTTTCTTGTTGATTTTTCTTTGTGTTTTCTTTCACAATATGACTAATATGGAAATATGTTTTTCATGACTGAACATATAAAACCCATATAAAATTGCTTGCCTTCTCAAGAAGGGAGGAAGGGAAGTTGAGGAGAGAATTTAGAACTCAAAGTTTTTTAAAAAGTGAATATTAAAGATTGTTTTTACATATAACTGGAAAAAAAATTAAAATCACAGGCCCTAGATTAATAACTCCAGCTTTATCTCTATCATTTCTTTCAGCTTTAAAATCTAGTGGCTTCCAAGATTATAAATTGCCTACTGGGTTTTAGCCACTTTGAATCTTCAATGATAAAACAAACTCAGTTTTGTTTATATCAACCATTTCATTGTCTCTGACAGAGATACAGGAAAATAAAATAAAACAAAATCCTGGGAACTGTTTGGGGAGTCTCTTAGATCATAAACAGTGTGTTAGTACCTTTGTTGTTTTGTAGTATTGTTCGGATCTGACAACTTATATTACTTTACTTATAAATATAAAAATGTAGAAATAAAGCATATTTTAAAAAAAAATCTCCAAGACTCATAGAGTACATTGGGAGTCCAATAAATTACTCCAAAAATAGTATTTTAAATGATATTTTACAACTACTATAATTTATAAAGAAGGGTAGGGAGTTGTCAGAGGCCCAGAATTGTTGTAAGAATGATTCTTCCACCATATTTTCCCTGAGGGTCTCTCTTTGGAGAGCTCTATGTCTGGAAGGGGGAAGATGAAAAATGAATTGCAATAATATTGTGAATAATATACCCAGAGTACTTATCTGCCTCCTCCCTAATTCAAAACCTGCCAACCTAAGGATCTTCAGGATAAGCTTCTAAAAGGAAGAACACACAGTGAATAAACATTCTGCACTCCTCTGAGTCTTCTTGATTTGAAGCATTCGGAAGTGAGAATTCCCAGAAGTGAGTCCTGTGTATCAAGGAAACACTCCCTCCAAGGCGTTCTGTGGTTGGCAGCTCAGTGACAGGCTCCCTAAACATCCTGGGAAAAACAATGTCCTGAACGTCCTGAATTATATGGTGTATTTAGAAGGCAGAGCTAGGTCATGCACTGGACTGGCTGGATTGCCCCTTCCACCTCTAACGGTGGGGCTTTGAGTCATTGTGCTTGCTTTCTTGGTGACCACCTTTCAAATAAAACAGAGATAACACTTATCTGCCCGGCAAAGATGTTCCTGATAATTACCTATACACATTTCCTGTACCTCAAACTAGGTTAAGTTTAAAATGACAAGTGTGAAACAATGCAAAACTTAAGACACTCAAGGGTAAAATTTTTCCTTTTCTTTCATGTATTTACTGCATGTGAACTGGATTTGGAGTGGAGAACCTAGGTCCAAATCCAAGCTCTGTTGCTTATTATAATGTGTGACCTCGGGCAAGTCATGTAAGCCTCTATGTGTTTCAGTTTCCACATATATAAAATAACCTCCATACTTCCTTATAGCTTAAAAATCTCTCTCTCTCTCTCTCTCTCTCTCTCTCTCTCTCTCTCTCTCTCTCCATATATATGTATATACACATATATGTATACATATATGTTTATCTATGTATGTGTTCATATATGTACATACACACATTTATCTGTATACATCTCTTCATATACATATATGTACATACATACATGTATGTATACATATATGTACATACACATATGTATGTATACATATCTGTATCTATCTATATATCCTATTTCTAAGATAAAAGGAATTTTGTGGTCTTCCTTTTGAAGGAGGACATGTTACTATGCTGCTATGAAATTAGAACTAATCAGTCTTATTCTTTTTTTCTTTCACATACAGGAGGAGATGCAGAATGTAACATATATACATTTTGTTTTATTTTATTTTATTTTTTATTTAAAGGTAATTGGGGTTAAGTGACTTGCCCAGGGTCACACAGCTAGGAAGTGTTAAGTGTCTGTTCTGAGGCTGGATTTGAACTCAGGTCCTCCTGACTTCAGGGCCATTTCCCTATTCACTGCACCACCTAGCTGCCCCTGTACATTTTTTAAAGAGATAAAGAGAGTTAAGTCACTTACCCGGGGTCATATAACTAGTGTCTTAAGCCAAATTTGAACTCAGATCTTCCTGAATCCAGGACTGGTTCTCTATCCAACTGCACCACTTAGCTGCTCCACAATCTATACACATCTTTGAGGGATATCATTCTTTAGGCAGAACAGAAAAATGGAGCAAGGAAAGAAAACAAGGATGTTGAGAAGGTAACACCAATTATGATGAAATAAAAATTCCTTAGCCTAATGTTCAAGACATTCCATAATATGGCCCTAACCTATCTTCTCAGCCCTTTTCACCTTAGGACCTTTCTCTATACTCTACTTTCTACTTTGGTTGAAATACAGCTGATTCCCCACTTGAACATGCTATAGCTCCCATTTCCTTTCATTTACATTGTCTTCCATCTTGGGAATGCAACTCCCATTCAATCCCACTATTTAGAATCCTGAGTTTCCTTTAAGGTTTGGTATAAATACTGCCTCTTATGGAACACCTTACCTGATTCCTCTTCATTAATTCTCTCTCTTCCAATTTTCCCAGAGCACTTTGATTTCTGCCTTTGCTTTCATTTCTCCCAAGTCCTCATTAAAAAAATAAACACATAAAAATAAAAGTTAGAGGCAGCTAGGCTGCATAGTGGATAGAGCACCAGCCTTGAAGTCAGGAGGACCTGAGTACAAATCCTGCCTCAGACCAAACACTTGACACTTACTAGCAGTGTGACCCTGGGCGAGTCACTTAGCTCTAATTGCCTGAAAAAATAAATTAAAAAAAAAAAGTTAGCATGTATATAGCTGACTTGAAAAGTGTATTATATATGCTAACTGAATATAATGAATAACTTGTGTACATCTCCAATTTTTCTAGTAGAATGTAAGCTCTTTGAGGACAAGTTCTTTCTTTTTTGCCTTTGTAGCACCCTTGTCTAGTGCTGCGCCTAAGTATGCACTTGGTGTAGTTGAAAAGGCAAGGGTTTTGGAGCCAGAGAATTATTTACCCTTTGTATCACCTTGATGCATTATTTAGCTTCTCTAGGCCTCCGTTTCCTCATTTGTAAAAATAAGAGGGTTGGATGGACTAGATGACCTCCAATATCCCTTCCAGAAGTAATATGAATTGAACTTGAATCACCCTTTTCATGGGTCTCAAACATTTTATTTAGGTTGTCTCTTTACAGAACTGGAAGAATATTTTGTGTCTCATCCACTTTTGCTTCCTATTTTGAGTTTAACACTACCCCAAATTATCTCCCCTCCACATTATCTTCTCTTTTGAGGAAAACACACACACACACACACACACACACACACACACACACACACACACACACACCATCTACCAAAAGTTCATTTAACTGTGTCTTGTTCTTTGTTGGATCAGTTTTCTTTTGCCTTTGTAAACAATAAATATGGAGCATAAGGAATGGCAGTGGTGTGATTTGGGGCAAATAAGATGATACACGTGATTACTATATTGTCCTGTGTAAAAAGCCTCTATATTACCTCTGGCCCTGTAAAATCCTATAAAAGCTTTCCTCCCATACTAGCACCCAAATCATTCATGGCAGGTGGAAATACCAGGCCCAGATAACTCTTTAGAACTCTTGTTTCTAGATAATACATCGGTTATGTACTTCTATAGTATTCTCTGGGTTTGGGTTCCCTTTTTGTACTTATTTTGGTGGTAGAAAAATCACCCTGTGATGGTACTCTTAGAGCTCATTCATTCTTCACCTCAGAACCTCCTAGGAGAGGTTTGTCCAGAAGAAGAGTATGTATCAGCCTAAGATACAGGCAAGCCTGAAAGACTTAGGAGGGTAAGGGTGGATGGGTGGGGTAAGAAGGGGAGCAATGACTGTATTAATTAATGTAAATTAAAAAATTTAAAACCAGTCATTATTTCCACATCACCTAAAATTAACTTATAGGGGGATGCTGAGAAGGAGAGCAAGGCACAAATGAAAAAAAAATCTTTAAAAACAGGCATAATTCCTATATCACCTAAAATCTCACGGACTGAGTTTCTGAAGTTTTCTACTCCCTCAAGAAATAAATCTTCCTAACTTATCTTGCTTGTTCTTTAACTGGAGCGTTTTGCAAGATGCTGCTGGAATTGACCGAATTCCCTGGTGAAATTTCATTTACAGAATTGCAGCTATGTCTTTTGGTAGTATTGTATTCTTTCCAGAGAGAGTTCCATAGTCATGTATTCTGCCAGGAATTGCCATAATTTAATCAATATTATAATTAAACAGCTCCCCACTGTAGGGCTGTATTTATATACTATTCACTTGACAGCCAGCTTTAAGGGAAACTCAAGTTTAAGAATTTGTTCATCATTTACAGTAGCACCCAGCAACACTGACATGATTGATTACAGTCACAATAAGGAATTATGTCCTGCCCAGAACATATCCTGTATTGGGAAGAATTGATTATATTCCCCTGGGGAGGTCAGATCTTATAATGCAAATGTTAATTAATTTTTGTATTAAAAGCTAAATGCAAAGATTGAATCACTTTTATTAGGAACTTCTTTTAATGAATTCATTGTCCTTTGAACCCAACCAGTTTATCTTTCTGCCCATGCAGCCCATTAAAAGAACAAAAAAACAATTGATTGTGTAACAGTCCCCATAGCAAAGCATTGTTGCCACTGGATTCCCTGATATAAAGCCATTATCTCTCAGTGGCTGCTTGACTTTATCTCAGTTCTGTTAGGTGCTTTCCTTTCTTTTTATAAACCACATAGAAGAAATTGGTCAGAAAGCAAAAACAGATGATGCTATTATACCAATTAATTTGAAAGTTTTCTATAAAATAGAATTAGTGGTGTTATTGTTTTTCTATCTCATTGTACTTCAAAAGTACCATGTCAAGGATTATATAGTACTGTAGAGTATATATCACCATGCAATTAAAACAGCAAACTGCTGCGATCTATTTTACAGACTGTCCTGGGTAATAAAAGGACATAACTCTCTAGCAGAGACTACCTCATAAGTATTTTACTAGGAATTCCACTGGAATTTTAAATTAAAACATAAGTGAGCATGGTTCACAGTTGACTGGTCTTTGTAATGATTAGACCTGTCTGCAAGGCCTGTTTTTCAAACTCTATTATGATCTGCATTTACTGATTAGAATCTCCTTGCTGATGAATTTAATGAAAGGCAACCCTGGTATCACCCCATTTAGGGCTAGGATTCTGGGATCAGAGGGTAGCCTCATCAAATCTCTAGGGCCTTAGGTTTAGATGGTAGCTTAGGACCTTAATGCTATTCTTGTTTCCTGGTAGAAAGTTATAGGGAGTCTGCAATTAGTTGGAAAAGTCCCATTAGGCAGTAAATAACAAAAGCTTTAAATGTGTGCCATTGCTCTGGGTATGGATTCCGTGAAACCCCTATTTTGCTTCAGAGCCCAGCACTGGCACTGAGATGTTAAAAATATAATCTGTAGGGCTTTATATTGATTGAGTAGAGTGGAAAGAATACTGAATTTGGAGAACTTGGATCAAAACTTTTGGTTCTACTATGTAGACCTTGGAAAAGTTGCTTAACCACTCTGGGCTTCAGTTTCTTCATCTGAGAAATGAGCACATTGGATGCTGTTGTTGTTTGTCCTTTGTTCTCAAAGAGGACCAATGACACCAGGCAGGTATTGTTGTCTTGACTTGCAAATGAATTGAAGTGAGTCAGGGCTGTGCAAAGTCATCAGCCCCACTCTCTTTTCCCGAGTCCTTGGAGTCCAGGGGTAAGGCATAGGTCAAGATGACTGGCAATGGCCCGGGATGCAATATGAGACCTTGGCCTTTTTAAGCTAAGGTCTTTCTCAGGTCTTAATTTGTCTGAGGCAACACCCATTCAGTGATTTAAGGCTAGGTAAGAATCGAGGCAAAAGATGGCCTAGTTTGCCTTCACAAAAGAATGATCTCCAGGGTCCCTTCCAGCTCTAAATCTTATGTATGGCCAATCCTTTCCTGTCATAACCTTCATCAAAGAATATATTCCGTTTCTGCAGACATGTGACCGATGATGTCCTTTCATGGAGGAGTGATGACAAATTCACAAATAACAATGATAGGTAGTGTGTGATAAGTATATTAAAGAGATTCAAATAAGAATTTACATTTTATCTATACTTTCAGGTTAAAAAGAGCACTTAATACACATTATCTCACTTTCTACTGATGATGACCCTGAGAGGTAGGTAGGAAGAATATATATATATATATATATATATATATATATATATATATATATATATACACACACACACATATATAATATATGTATATATATACATATATAATATGTGTGTGTGTGTATGTGTATGTGTGTGTGTGTGTGTGTGTATGTATATATATGTGTGTGTGACACAGTGGATAGAACTCTGGGCCTGGAGTCAGGAAGACCTAAGCTCAAATCTGGCCTCACACATTTATTAGCTATGTGGTCCTGGAGAAATCTCTTCACCTCTATTTGCCTCAGTTTCCTTATCTTTTAGGGTTGTCATGAGAATCAAATGAGATCACTGTAAAGTGTTTAGGACAGCATCTGGCACATACTAAGTGCTTTATAAATGTTAGCTATTATCATTATCATCATCCTCCCTATTTTATAGCTGAGGCAACAGTATCCTAGTTGAAAAAGAGCTGGCCTTTGCATCATGAAGACTGGTTCAAGTCCTATCCTTGATGTGAATGACTATGTGCTTCTGAGGAGGTCCCTTCTCTCCTCAACTTTCTAGTCAACTATCTTAAAAGAGTAATGTGCCAAAAGGCTGTCTGTATGCATTACTAGAGGGAACCACCCTCAAAGATAGAATCACAGTTCTGTACCAAAAGAAAGAAGTTAATCTTTCTGTTCCTGCTGGCCACCCCCCCCAACCCCCTTTCCTCTATGTGCTATTACTTCTCGCATACACTCATAGTCTTTTCAGTACACGCTGTATTATTTAGGATACCCATTCCTCCTTCTTTGCTCCCCTTCTCCAACCTAACCACCTTTGTAAACTTAAAGCTAGAAATTTATAGGCAGTTTATAAATTGTTTTCCCCATGATTTGGTTTTGTAAACTCAAGTTTGTAAATTTATTGGGGTGGGGGAAAGGGATATAGGGGAGGAGGGGTGGAAGGAAACCAGGAAGGTTTAGCTCTCTAAAGATGGACCTAGAGAAGGCTTAAGGGTTTTGGCCTGGTTTCCATCCAATCCAGGGAATCTCCAGTGGAATTGGTTTTAATTTATTGATGGGAAGTATTGAAGCTTTGTAACAAAATTACAATCTCCTGTGACCCTCACCTTTAGAATGGACCAGCTCTTTCTGGAGGGGCCCTGGAAAGTAACCTTTCCCCCCAGAAGTCTACCATTCTGTGATCTGGCCTAAGTCTGAAGAAGACACTTGGGATATTTGCAGATTTTCCTAGTCTGTTGTGGGTCTGATCCAGGTGTCCTGGAGCAGAGGTGAGCCAGGTGGGTCCCCTTCATCCCAACAGTATTGATCAGGTAACTATTAGATGTGCAACATTTTCATGCTATTGGGATTAAGTGTTCTAGGCTCCCTGGATTCTGGTCTCCCTTCCTCCAAACTACATCTTCTCTGCTATTCTATAGACTGTGCCATCTTCATGATTTGTGTGCCCAAGGCACTATGCACTGTGCAGCAACAGAATGCCCTAGTACATTTCCATTAGGCTTTCTGAGAAATTCATTCTGGAGACCTAGTGTGTGTGTATGTGCATGCACATCTGTGCAAACATATGATTATGTGTATAAGATGACCAAAAGATTTATCTTCCTAGGCGTTTAAACCTCGGTGGCATAAATTGCCTATTTTATAGAAAAGAGTTATTTTATTTCTAATTAGCCTCTGGACTCTTGAGTAATTTTATTCTAAATACAAGATAGACAAGATTATATACAGTTAACTTGAGTAATACTATTTTATCTCTGCATTCATTTGAGCTTATCGGTTCACAAAGATCCATGGAAAATGGCACCTGTGTTCTAAATAATTACAGTACTTTAACTTTAATTTAATTATGGTGCATTGAACAGGAGACCTTTAAAAGTATGTAGTGATTTACCTCGGTGAGTTAGACTAATCAGTACAACTCATTATACTGCACACATAAAAGGATACATGTCTCCCACTTTATAACACTTTCCTTAAATGTGCACCCACAGTGATTCATACTCGATCAAAACTGGTGCTTGCAAATTTGCAAAGCTGGTGTTCTGCCTTTGAAATATGAAATGTTTTAAATGTAAGGGACTGCAGGGGAGAGCTACACAGTCAGGAAGTCAGTGATGTGGATGTACAGCTTGGCTCTGGAGACATTGAGACACTCCAGGCGTCACCAAGCATTGGTGATTTAATTTGTTTTGTGACAGGTGACAGGGAGGTGATCTATGGAGTCATCATGAGCTCTGAGTGAGTGGCAGAGACACCTCTGTAAACCAAAATGAAAATAATGGCACTATAGAGTCCCAGGTGATGCTCCATTGAAAATTCTGAGTAAGAAAGGATGGAGGGGGCTTTTGTGTTATCCCATCATGCAGGAGACTGGCCCCAAATCTGTTATGAGAAAGCTGATGAATGGTGGTTTTTCTTTGATCCATTAAACAGTTGAAATGTGGAAGATGAGAGTTTCTAGGACTGGATTGGTATTGCCTATCCCTAGAATGAAGGTAGCTGATCATCAAATTTTGGCCAGAGCCCTGGACTTGGAGTCAGGAGAACCTAAGTTTGAACCATGCCTTGGACAGTTAAGTTACTGGCTGGGAGGAAAAGGAGGGATGGGAATAAGCATTTGTGTAGTGTCTATGATGTGCTATGTTAAGTGCTCTTTACTTCATTTGATCCTAACAACAGCCCAGGGAGGTAGCTACTGTTATAATTTTCATTTGAGGAAACTGAGGCAGGCTATTTCCTGAGGTAAGTGACTTGCCTACAGTCACACCGCTAATGTCTGAAGCCAAGTCTGAATTTAGGTCTTCCTAACTTGAGGGATGGAGTTTTATCTGCTGCATCATCAACTGCCTGATATAATACGTATAAGGTCCTCTGTAAACCTTAAAGATTGTGAGAAGGAGGATAGGCTACTCTTTACTGTACTGTTTGTGTAAAGTTTTGAAGGTGAGGGTAAGAACAGAAGAAGAAATGCTAGGAAGGTGAAGATGGCCTGGAGCAATATGCAAGGAAATTAGATTTCTTTTTTAACCTGATGGTGATTTCATTTTTATGGTGAACTCCCCGTGGAGAAATTCTCCGCACTAATGCAGATGTGCAGCTGTTAGTCTCTGAGTGTTGGCGGGGGCACTGAGAGGTTAAATAGGAAGGAAACAAGCATTCGTTGAGTGTATATGTTCCAGGAATTGGAAACAAGCATTTATTAAGCACCTAATAGGTTCTGGGTACTATGCTAGACACTTTACTGACAAAAAGCTCTGTGTGTGTGTGTGTGTGTGTGTATGTGTGTGTGTGTGTGTGTGTATGTATGTGTGTGTGTGTGTGTGTGTGTGCGTGTGCACGCTCTTGGGTGTGTATGTGTGTTACCTCATTTGCCTTTATTATCTTCATTTTTTTAACCTCATTTTTATTATTTTATTTTTATTATCCTCATTTTATAGTTGAGGAAACTGAGACAAACAGAGGTTAATTGACTTGCCCAGGGTTACACATTTAGTAAGTGTCTGAGGCCAGATTTTCAGGTCTCCCTGACTACAGGCCTAGAATTCTATTCACTGAGCCAACTATCTGCTTCTAAAGAGTTAAATGGTTTTTGCAGTCTATGTATCAGAGTTACGTATACTCGAACTCTTCATCTTGACTCCAAGGCTAACTTACCATCAATGAGACTACACTGCCTATTTGTAAGATAGATGGTGATAAGCAAATAAAGAGAAAGAACTGGCCATATGATCTTCTTTTTGACTTAACTGAGAAAGGGAGAAGAAATATACTGAACAAGGAAAACACAGAGAGAAATAGGTTGTGGAAGTCTCTACCCTGTGCCCTGAACTTCCTCTGTTCCCACCTCATGAGAGCTGGGAAATATTGAACCTTTGAGGTATCATGGCTGTGCATCAGAAAGGAGGCTGTGATGGGGATAGGGAAAGATGTTTAGTTAAGAGACAGAGACAGGGGAAGGGGCCCCAAAATTTAGATAGAATAAGAATTTACATAGGAGGAAGAGTTTATCCAGGGCAAGGACCTATTTGGGTCCCAGTGCCTCCCAACTAGAGGAGCCCAGGCTGCCAAGATTTAAGTGGTCTGGGCAGAAGAAAATTTGTGTGTTATGGTAGTGGAAGGGGAGGGGGCAGATATTGAGGAAGGAAGTATGAAGCAATAACTAGATAGAAGGAAAAGGCTGAATGTAAAGAGAATAAGATAGAAGGGTTGGGTATGAGCCCAGTTCCCAAACAGATGAGTTCAAATATAGTGAAATTTATAAAGATAGGAGGAAAAATGAACACTAATTCAAGAACAAGTTGAAGTACAATGAATTAGTATTATACTTTAAAAGAAAGGAAACAAAAATTCCCTGCTTAAAAAAAGAACAGGACAATAAATTTTGCAGATATATTTTTTAAAAAGCAGGATTTGCAATTTTCTTTATCAGAGAAGGGAAAAAAATGTTTTAAATACAGTATCCAGAAGAATAACGAAGGGAAACTTTATTATACTTAAAGGCAACATAAACAATATATACACATATTACATATATATGCATCAAATGGCAAAGCATCTAAATTCCTAGAGAAAAAGCTAGCTGAACTGCAAATACAGACACAGTAATACAATAATTATAGGAGACTTTAACATTTCTCTGACAGGGCTAGATAAATCTAGAGAAATATAAATGGAAAGAAAAATGTAAAAGTAAGCTGACAGTTGGAAAAAAGATATGAAAGACTTATGGTGTCTTCTGAATGAGAACATTCATAAATACACATATTTCTCAGTATCAGTGGTATGTTTACAAAAATAGACGATGTCACAAGGTGCAGACTAATTACAACTAAATGTAGAAAGACAGAAATGCTAAACACATTCTTTACCAACTACAATACAATAAAACAATTATTAATACAAAAATATACAAAAGATAGATCTAATTAAAGACTAAATAATGACTCTCAAAAATAAATAGGCCAATGAACAAGTCACATAGCTAATAAAAGATTACATAAAAGGTAAGAGTAATGATAAGATCCTAAAATTGTTAGGATATAGCTAAAGTAGTCACTAGGGCAGCTAGGTGGTGCAGCTGGAAAATGAAATGGCAAGCCACTACAGTATCTTTGCCAAGAAAGCCCCAAATGGGGTCACAGAGAGTCAGACATGATTGAAAACAACAGAATAAAAAAGTAGTCCTTGGAGAAAAATTTATTTCTCTGAAATCAAATGTTACCAAAGAGAGGAATCGTGAGTTGAGCTTGCATAAAAAAATGACAACAAGCAAATCAACAAATCATCAAATCTAAACTAGAACAAAAGGTGACATCTTGAAAATTAGTGGAAAAAATAAAAGCAGCAAGTCTATATATAGAAAAGATAAAATAGAACTAAAAGGTTTTTTTCAAAAGACTAACAAAACACATTTTTAACTAAACTAATTTTTTTTAAAGAAAGTGTAGAGTCAGTGAGACATAAGGCTTTATGCTTTAACGGATACAACTTTCCCCTGGATATTATATAAGAAATTCAAAGCATTTAAACTGGCCAACCAAATGAATGGATCTGTGTATATCAAATAGCCAACATGTAATCTTTAGTGTAATAAACTATAAAACTGAATTTGTCATATGTTCTTATTAACTGATGGAGATAGATAGTGGTGGAGGTAGAAATCCTGTCTGGCACCTGTAGTTTAAGGGAGGAAAAGAAGTATTAGTGATTTTCTCTTTTAATGCCCTTCATCTGGTTTGATGTGCCTGTGGTAACCGAACCTGGGCAACATAGTTCTATAGAGTTTCTTTGAAGAAAAATGCCAGTTAGCCTCTGTGACAGGGATCCATTGAGATTTAATTGTGATGAAGCAAACCCAAAACACTCCAACCCAGAAGAATAGAATGTCTCTTTAACAGAGAGGAAGACAGTCTTTAGTGGGGAATTATCGAATTTGAAATTAGAGGACCAGGGTTGGAATCATTATTCTCTCACTTACTACCTGTGTGATCCTAGACAAGTCACTTAATTCTCTGAGCTTCAGTTTCCTCATTATAAAATGAGGGTGTTGAAATAGTGGTCTCCTAAGGACCCTTCTAGAAGTAAATTTGGGGTCCTTGCCAATATTTGGTGGTTATTTATTATCCATTGCCAGCACACAAGGGCTCAGGGACTCTTTCTGTAAAGACATCATTATTATTCCCCTTTTGCTGCCCTCTCTCCCTTAAAGAGTAAAAGACTGGTAGTCAGGAGAACTAGGTTTTATTTATGGCTCTGCCAAAACCTTGGTAAATTATATCTATGACATTTTCTTCATCTCATTTTGTAATCTTGTCAAAAAAGGGAAGTGAGGATTATCTAGCATTACTTATTCTTGATCAATTCATGCCAACTCTTTGTAGCTATCACTTCCTTTACTAGATGCTTGCCAACTATCTCCCTAATGAGCTATTCTAAAATTTTCCCCAGAATTGAAGACAAGTGCATATAGTTGCCAGACTTTGTTCTCTTCATCCCACCTTTTTTTTTTTAAACTGAGACATTTGTCTTTCTTTCATTTTGAGGTATCTTTCTCATTTTCTATGATCTTTCAAATATCACTGTCAGTGACTCAGCAAATATATCTGTCGATTTTTTAAGGACCTCAGGGTACAATTCATCTGAGCCAGGTGACTTGAATTCATTAAGGGCATCATGCTCTCTATTTCCTATCTTGGGTATCAACTCCATTTTCATCATTTTTTTTCTGCCATTTCCAACATAAAGGTCATTCTCCTTTGTAGAAAATGGAAACAAAATAAGTATGGAGCCACTCTGCCTTCTCCCTTTAGTCAATTATCAATACCCTATCCAACCTAAACAATGATCCAATTCTGCTTTAATTTTCCTTTTTTCTTAAAAGGGAACCCATTTTTGTTGCCTTAAGCTTCCCTCACCAGGTCATTCTAAGCTTTTACACTCTGGACATTAATTTTCCAGGACCATACCATACTCATATTAATTATCTGTTACCTGGCTTTGCTTCCATTTGTTTTCAAAATTTTATTTGGTTGGTAAGTTCTCCTTTGTGTTGGTCACTATGGACAAATCCTATCACCCCATCTCATTGGAATTTTTTTTTTTGGTATCCAGAATCTCATTCTTGAGCATGTCTAGTTCCTCTTGAAAGCATTGAAGCATTTTAGACTGTGACAGCCTACCTATCTTTTTTTGAACCCTTTGAAATCTAGTTTCCCAAATTTTAGGGTACATGTCAGATTATACTCAGATTTCTTCTCCTCTATCATAAATTCTAGGCTAGTTGTCATCCCCCAACCCAATCCAATTTTCCATCATTTCTGTCCCAGGAACCAATTAGTGAGAATCATATCTAGAATAGAATTTTCAGGGAGCTGTAGTGTTGGTGCAGATTAAAGGTGATAAGGGTCTGAATTACGTGGCAGCCATGTGAGAGGAGAAAAGCAGACAGATGTTAAAGATTCTGTGCAGATAGACTTGATAAAACTTGGCAATTGATTGGCTATGGTAGAGGCAAGTGAGTTGAGGGAGAGAAGAGTAAAGCATGGCTTCAAGGTTGGGAACCTGGTTAACTGAAAGAGTAGTGGTGACACCCAGAGAACTGGGAGTGTGTGGAATTCTTGGAAGAGGCAAGTGTTTGATTCACACAGAAATATGAATAAGATGAATTTCAAATATTTATAGAACATCAAGGTGAGGGTATCTATTTAGAGGTTGCCTTTCTAAAATAGCAGGACTGGTGTCGGGCATTACAAATTCTGCATCTGCACAAAACTATCATTTTCACAGTTATTTTGGGTTTTTCATTGACTGCTTTTCTGTTTCCTTCAAATTGGCATCTCCATTATTTGTTATCAGTGTGGAAAGATGTGAATAGACATTCAGAGCAGCTAAAATGAAACATGTCATCCAGGCCTGGGTGATGGCATTTTCATACCAGAGTGATGGCTGTTTTCAAAACACTTGAACTTTGATTTAAAGCCATATTTCCACATTTGTTTCAGTCCTTCCACCTTAAAGAATGCTCCCTGATGCAGCATGTTGTACCTGAGTACTTTTTTTCTCTTAGATACTTGTGAACCATGAGTAGAGAATAGGTTTGTGCAACTAAACAGCTAATTAAACCGTTTAAGCATTTGATCAAGAGCAATGATGTGTAGTTTCTGTCTCTTAAGTTAAAATATTTTGAAAATCATTCTAGTTGTGTTCCGTGATGTGTCTTCACTGTGCTAAGTAATTGAAGTTTTTTTTTCTTTTATTTATTCCAGACAGAGATTATGACCTTTTTCAAAGCATTTCAAGTGTTTATTAGCTAAAATTCATCATAAAGAGTGTCTTTTATGATTTGCATTAAGATACTTACTTTAGTCACTGGGATCTGTTGAAAGAGGCCATTTCTGGGTGGAAATTCACTCTGCAGTCATGAATCTTCTCTGCAATAGCCTCCATGGTTCTTAAGATCATAAATCAAGAGCTGGAAGAGACTTCAGATACTATCTAGTCCACTCTCTTCATTTTACAGATGAGGAAATTGAGGCATAGGCAGGTTAAGTGACTTGCCTAAGGTCACAGACAGGTAGGATTTGACTTTCATTCCTCTGACTCTAGAGCCTTTCCATTACACTATGATGGTTCAGGCAAAGAGGGAACAGAATAATGACATAGGAACTGATCCTGTATTAGGATAAGGAAGCAAGGAATTACTGGATCCCTCAAAATGACATGACATGGAGGACAGGCTCCATTGCTAAATGTGTCTTCATTTTAATGGCTTGATTCTACAACATGATCTATTTTCCAGTTACATGAAAAATGAGTCAAATGAGCTACCCATAGTATCATATTTATAGCAAGGGCTCTTGTGTGGCATTTCAGTAAGACTGTTGGAATTACATCCTCCTTCCATTTCCTGTCATCCCATTAGAACCTGGATTTGTTGCCTTAAAAATAATGAAGAAACAAAAACAACTCAAGGAGACCAAATCATTTTGTAAAAACCTACTATAAATGATTGTCAGAGAAGGAAGGGAGGGAGGGAGGAAAGGAAGAAAAACAGAAGGGAGAAGGAGGAAGGGAGGGAGAAAGAGGAGAAAGGGGGGAGGGAGAAAAGGAGGAAGGGAGGAAGAAAGGAAGAGAAGAAAAACGAAGGAAGAAACAGAGGAAGAAAAGGAGAGAGGGAGGAAGAAAAGGAGGAAGGAAGGGAAGAAGGAAAGGAAGGAGGAAGGAAGGAAGGGAAGGAAGAAGGATTCCAGCTAACCTGTGTGAGTAGTAACTTGCATAGCTGAACATTCTCTCTGGCATAGATTAGCACCTCCTAACAACTGCAACCCAGCAAAAAGAAATTTACTTTTGTCACTTAGTTGAAGAGGAACTGAACAACTGAGGAACAGGAAAGAGAACGTAGCTAATGCAGGGGTGTTTGCCTGGGAAAGAACCAAAAGGCAGAGGAATTCCAAGTCACAATGAGGACGGGTAAGGGTTGTAAGGCAGAGGGAAAATGGAATGATGAAAGATTATGATCACATAAAAGGATTTTGGAGTTTATAAACATGGAATTGGAACTCATGAGTTATAGCAACATCAAAGGTATGACAATCTTTGTATAGAGTCTATGTGGATTGGAGGAGTAGCTTGTGAGGACTGAGCAGATTGGGGAACTGGGAAATTAGAATGTTCCAGGGTCAGTAAGTGAACCAGCAACTTCCAGTTTGCCACCATCAATCTTATGAATACTGTTTTCAGTGAACATTTTTTAAGAGTTTTCTAGCCTCAGATTATTAGTGAATTGAGGATCATAAAAACCATTTCTAGGTTAAAGCAATATAGATTCAATTTAAAGCATTGTGGATATCTGTGTATGGTATTTCTGAAAAAGCAAGCAGCAAACATCTCTCCATCCATACTCTCAGAAGAGGAAGGAGTTACATGGGAGTGAGGAAAGGTGATCTAAGCTTCCTTTTGACACACCAGATTTGGGTATGAAGTGTTCGAGGCTGGGTGTTGCCCTGGCTCAATTATTCAGAAAAAATGTTAACCCAGTAACAGAGTATCCAAAACAATCCTTTACTTCAACTGCAACTGGAGTCCATTATAAATGGTGGTTAGGACACTCTCCTCTAAGACTCAGGACTTTCCAAGTCTGGACAGAGCAGAGACTAAAAACAAGAGAGATTCACCTCTCTTGAGTTCCTGGCAGGCCCTCTTCCCTGGGAGAATGGACCCCTGAGAAGCTGAAATTCCCTTTTTCTGCTCTGTGTTAGAATTTTCCTTTCTTTTGTTACTATCGTTTACATCATTCCATGTGACTCTGCTACCCTCCTTAGAAGTAAGGTGATATGCCTAGAGCTCTGACTACTCCAGTGATGATTTTCCATCATCACCCATTTTACCCACCTTCATTGCTTTCTAGAACCCCACCCCCACCCACCTTTGGGGCTCTAATTGCCCATGTCTGATCTCAACCTATTTTCTAAATGCTAAAGCTATTTAGCCAGTTTTGAGTTATGGGAGCAAGGGAGGCTGGGGGGCCAGCAAGAAGATGAATGTGTTTGCGTTCCATGAATCTATGTACATAAATATCTCTAATCAATGAAATATTAAAGCTTCATACTTTTGAAATGATTACTCCCCTATGTAATATTGTATGTATAAAAAAAAGTGTTGCATTTTTATAACACCGCATTACCTACTTAACCATTTAATTGACGCACTTTGCTATTAGATTAATACCAGCTCCTTATCCTCATTGTGCTTTTTTATAGAATCAGAGATTTAGAGCTAAAGGCCTTAAAGACCATCTAGTTCAAACTCATTGTCTTACATTTGAGAAGACTGAAGCCCAGGAGGTGAAGACACCTTGCTAAGGTCACACAAGTGGCAAGTGGAAGAGCTGGGATAGTGTGATCTCAAATCAGGTGGTTTTTCTGCCTAATCATCCTGCCTCATCTGCTTACACTGTCTCATATGTCTGGGATGGACTCAGTCCTCCTCCACTACCAGTCTTTCTTCCATCTTTCAAGGTTCATCTCAGTTGCCTTTTCTCCACCAAATTATCCTTACCCCTTGACTCATCCCTCCTGAAAATGATCTCTCTCCTTCCTTAAATTTCTCATAGCACCTTGTTTGGACCTCTTCTTCACACTTATCAACATCTTTCTTCTATCTTAGTTGTTTATATATGTTTTATCCTGTCCTTCTTCTCTACCCTACCTCATATTTTAAGTACTTTGAGATAAAAATCCGTGTCATATACGTCTTTGCACTTCCAGCCTCTAGCTTATACAGGCTGGATAAATGTCTTTTGAATGGAATTGAATCGATCTGTGATTTCATAAATGTAGGGACTCCCTTCTTTTGTAGAGATTGCAGCCTCCCTAATGTCTGAAGCCTTTCCAAAGCCAGAAAAATGAATCATCTTAATGTGAACCTTCTGTTAATGAACGTCTCCATTGTAGGCAGGTTGTCTTATGAAAGGTACATGGGCTGTCACTGTGTACCACACCCCAAAACCTCATGCGTCATTGGCAGCTTATGAGAATTCATGCATGTAATGAGGCATCAATAAGACTTTAGAGGAGGCTCACCAACATACTGGAGTGTACTGATTTCTTTCCTGCCACATTTCCTTTTCTGTACACATAATTTTGAAAACATAAAAAAGCAACTTAACTAAAAATAGAATCATGATGAAGGTAGAACTGTTGTTAAAGGAACACCTTGACCTTGAGCATATACACCACACTCATATCCTTTCACAAAGTATACTCTGGAGTCAGAGCTTGTACTTTTAAAGGGACTCCAGTGAGAAATGGAACATTTCCCCCCAAAATAAAACCTACGCAGGCTATTAAGGACCTGCAAATATGTGTTGGTAGGCAATTGTTGAGGCAGGAAGATTGCCATCAGAAATCAATTTTGTATTATGTATGCAATTTATTTCATCTGTTGTCTGAATTGTAGCTAAACCTACAACTTAATTCAGCAGCGTTTTGGTTTGTAACCAGTTCCCATTATGTTATAGATAAATCACTCTTATTTAGAAATGAACCATGTAATAATCTGTTAAATATTTTTTAATAAGACTCCTAGATGAAAGTTATTTTTTCTCACCAATACCAATTCATTTCTGATTTCCCTTCTATCATTAAATATGGCTATATGTTCAGTTCTTTCTCATACATAATATAGGACTGTCTAGAGTTTTACCTACAGATCCCTGGAAAGTCTTGGTCCCAGACATCACAGGATCATAAGGTCATAGATTTAGAACTGGAAGGGACCTTGGTAGTCACCTAATCTACTACTTCATTTTACAAATGGGAAACTGGAACCCAGATAACATGTGCCTTTCCCAAGATCACAGAGATAATAACTGGCTGAGGCAGGATGTGAACCCAAATTCTTTGACTCCAAAGCTATCACTTTTTCTGCTGTTCACATGCCTCTTTAATGTTATACAATTTGCATAAAATTAGCTACATAATATGGATGCTTTTTGTTGTTCAGTCTTTTTTCAACTGTGTCCTACTTTTCACGACCCCATTAGGGTTTCCTTAGCAGAGGTATTGGAATGGTTTGCCATTTCCTTCTCCAGCTCATTTTACAGACGAGGAAATTGAGGCAAACAGGGTTAAATAACTTGGCCAGGGTCACCCAGCTAGTAAGTGTCTAGGGCCAGATTTGAACTCAGATCTTCCTGAGATGTAAACCCAGATCCAAGTCCAACACTTGTTAGACTATGCTACTGTATCTGCAAAAGGACTGTCCTTCAGATCTGACCATGATACTATTGACCCATCATCAATATATGTGTGTGTGTGTGGGTTTTTTTGTACTGTTTTCCCTGAAGTAACTATCATCTTCCTATCAGAACTGAAGTGTTGGCAGGGACCTCAGAGGCCAGGTACTTCAGTCCCTGCCTGAATTAGAATCTGCTCTACAGCCTACCTAAGACTGGTCATCTAGCCTTTCTTCCTGTAAGGGGGCCTGGCCTCCCAATTCAACCCATTCCACTTTGGGTTAGCTCCAACTATGAGGGAACATGTCCTTACATTAAGTTTGAATTTGCTGGTGTCCATGTATTGCTCCCACTTTTGCCCTCTAAGGCCAAATAGAACAATTCCCCTTAGGATTAGCTGGCATGTGTACGCTGGTGGGCAGCCCTAGGAGAGGGATGTTGGTTGCACTCCATGGCAGGAGTTTCAGACCTGTGTCAGAATTGTTAAGTTAACTAGTCTGTTTAGGGAAGCAAACTCATGAATTTCAATTCAGGTCAACAAACATTTATCCAGTGCTTTCTATATTTGGGATACTATTCCAGGTATATATGATGCAAAGATTGAAATGACATAGAAGTTACTCTCAAAGAGTTGACAGTCTCACAGTGTGGCAAGACAGCAACATAAAGTACCAGAAGACAAAGGGGTTTGTGATTAGTGCCAGGAATGATGAGAAATTTGAAGAGGGAGAAATCACTTTCATTTAGTGGGAGGAAAAGGTCAGAAGAAGTTTTATGGAATAAGGTGTGCCCTGGATTGGACCTTGAAGGAAAGGAAAGATTTCAATAAATGGTGGGGAGATAGGGAGGAACATGTATATTCCAGATGCAAAGGAAATTATGAACAAAAGCATAGTTTCTGGTCCCTTTTCTTCCTGAAATTCCAGATGAGAGAGTCATTGTGAACACAAACATGGTCTATGGTGCCTTTACTATCTGGATACTTCAGACATGAGGGTCATTGTAAACAAAAGCATGGTCTATGGTGCCTTTACTACCTTGATGTTTGAGGTTACTTAGCTAAGCTCACTACTGCCTCAGTAAATGCCCCTGCATTGAGGTATTAAGTTAAAGAATCTATTTTTAAAGAACAATCTCCCTTCTGGATAAAATAGAATTACATTTGCATATAAGTCTCTCCAATTCTCATTTTCCCCCTTTAATGTTACCATTATTCTATATACATTGAACAGTCTGAAGATATGCCTCTGGCAATATTTTAATGTCATTATAGTTTTTCCACCTAAATGATTATAAAAATTTTACCTGCCTTACAATCTCTTAATGTTAATAATTCCTTTCATCTGTAACATCAATGAGTTCTTGGGTAGAATGATGATCTTTATATATGCTTTTTAAATCAACTCTCTGAATTTCTGATACCTTGTACTGCGAAATGGGGTGAATGTACCATTATTTATCCAAAATAGGGGTTCTTAATTTTTTTGTGTCATGAACCCCTTCGGTAGTCAGGTGAAGCCTGTGGACTTTGTAAGGGGAAGACCTAATGTCAAAACCCTGTTAGTTTAGGTTTCATTTGAGGATAAAAGGAGGCACTTATCTGTCATTGAACAGTTTAAAAAGAGGTTTATTTTGCCCTAAGGCAGCAAGAGAATATAGCAAGGACACAGTGGCTTTTAGTTTGAGCTCAGGGAGATATGGCCTCTTTTGCCTCCTAATGGAAACATGTCTGATCAGAAGAGAGGGTATAGTTACTCACATGGCCTCAATATGGGAAACACTGGCAATCGCAGGAACCATAATGTTTTTAAATGTATAAAATAAAATATATAGAATAACAAAGGAAATCGAATGTACTGAAATATTATACATACGTACACATACACACATACATATGCGCACATGTGCACACACACACACACACACACACACACATCAAATTCACTGACTCCAAGTTGAAAATTCCTGTTCCAGAGCCTGATAAATTGTAGGAGACAAGAAGTGTCCCACATGTGTGGTAATCATATATCCTAGATTTTCTAATACTGTTCTGATACTCTTCCTCCTCCCCCTTTAACTACTATTACTCAATGAGAACTTATTAAATACCTACTAAGGGCTAAGCATTGTGATATACTGGCCTTGCAACCAGGAAGATCACAGTTCAGGTCCCACCTCTGAGAAATACTGATTGTTATCCTGCACAAGTAACTTAATCTTTCCATTCTCTAAGTAGCTAAGACTCCATGTTGCAGAGAAGGTGACAACCCATATGGGTAGAAGATGCTTCCTCATCTTGGTGTTCCCTAAAAGGGTGACGTCACAGGTCCAGTTCTTATTGGAATCCTCCATGCTATAATTATACACTTGGCAGCCAGGTGGTATGATGGATAGAACACTGGACCTACAGTCAGGAAGACCTGAGTTCAAATTCTGCCTCAGATGCTTATTAGATTGTGACCTTGAGCATATTATTTAACGTCTCATCTGTAAGAATGGGAATAATAAGAGCATCTACTTCCTGCAGTTGTGGTGAAGATCAAATGAGACAGTATTTGTAAAGCACTTTGCAAATCTTAAAGTGATATATAAATGCTAGCCATCATTTTCATAACATTTTAAGATTCACAAAGTACACATCCTGATTTGTGTTTGACTACAGATCTGAACTGCTATGGCAGTTCTAAGCTTTTTCCAATTATCTAAGATGTAGCGGACTTGGTATCCAATCCTGGCTCTTCTCCTTATGTATGTGACCTTGAGCAAGTCACTTAACCTTCCTAGGTTTGGGTTTCTTCAAATTTATGGTCACCATGCACATATCTGTCCCCTATCTTTAGGATGTCTGAGTTGGTGACTGTGGTCTATGAAATAAATGGTCTATAGCAGTATCAAGTTTTTTTAAAATCTGATCTTTGTCATTTAACCACTTATCTCATTATATTAATCCCCCTCCATCTTGTACTTTGTTCAAGATTAATCTAGGAGGGTTGTAGTGCAAGAATAATTGTGTCTATTTTATAGATGAGGACCCTGGGGCTCAGGCATCCATTCAGTTAATAAGTAGAAGACCCAGGACTTGAACCCAGACTTTCTGCCTTCAAGTATGACACTCTTTCTACTTCACCTAATTTAATTTTGCATATTGTAAGAATTGATTTGGGTGATATGTTGAATGAGAATTAAGAAGACAACTCCACTATGAACTCTCTGGTGTGGGCCGTGGTTCCCAATTAATTTCCCAGCTCCCTGTTTTATTTCTCCCTCATTTCAATGATTTTCTAATCCAATTGCTCTGGGACTTCTCTTTTGATGACATAGATAGAAATCCATTGGTACCTGTGCATCATGTGAGAGTTCTGCCCATGATCTCCAAAGGGCACTATGGAAGGGCCACTGGACACGATGGAGTCCTTTCTTGCTTTCTTTCTCTGAGGCAGTGAACTTAGCAGAGTAAATTCAAGACATCAACACAGTAAAGGCACTAGAAACCATGCTTTTGTTCACAATGTGCCTCGTGTCTGGACTATCAAGGTAGTAAATGCACTGCAGAAGCCCTCTCCAGTGTCCTGGAGTCCTTCCTTGCTTTTTTCTCCTGACATCGTAAGGGTCTTAGCAGAATGCTTGGCTCTCCAGCTATCACCACTAGCTCTTACTACACCATCACCTATGTTCTCTTCTATTCAAACAGTTCCTTGATGACACCCTTCACTCCCGCTCTTCAGAGCTCATCCTCGGTTTTGTGTTGTGGCCTGCTCACACCCACCATGCACCTTTCCATTAGCCTCTGTGTGATGCTCATTTTTAGCTCTTTCCAGGCAGTGTTGCTCCATGTCTCACTGCAGCAAAATGCTGGCATTGAAAAGATAGGCTTTTCCTTTCATAGGAAGCCTGGGGTCAGTTACAGAGCTTTGCAATTTCCTGAAAGCAATCTAGCCCACTCTCCTCCTCCTGTTCAACCCTGTTGTATCTATAAATGGTAAATGGATCTGTGTGCTCTGTGTTACCTGCCCCACAACTGCCTTCATATCATTCTGCATTATTAACATTATGGTTTATACCACATGTGCTAAGGCTAAAAATAAGTTTAGATAAGTCCATGGATAGCAGGACCATCCTGGATTACAGTGGAAAGCTAGGGAGGCTTTGTGTTACATCCCTGGCTTCTAGTCGTTGATATAAAGGGGAGTAGCCATATTTTCCCACAAAGCTGCCATCAGCTAGACATTGCACTCCTGTAATCCCTGCCCCTGGTCCATTGTGTGGGGTCAGGAGTCCAAAGCTGCTAAAGCTAAAGGGTTAAAGTTGAATAAGCCACCAGGAGGGAGAAGCAGTGCAGGCTGCAAAAAAGGAGGTCCCAGCCCCTGCGCCGCTCAGCAATGGGGTCAGGCTTGTAAGTGGTCATTACATGGCAGCCTGGGCAAGACAGGGAGATCTGATCTCAGAAATAAAAATGCTACCATCAGACAACAAATGCTGAAAAATATTGACTATGAATCAGATTGGCCATGTTAATTCTATTTTTTTTTCCCTTTCATCTGTGGTAATGGATAAAAGTCCTGGACTTGGTATTAGAGAATCTGGGTTCAGATTCTGACTTTTCTCCTTACTATATGCATAAACTTACAAAATCCATTAACCTCCCCAAGCTTGGATTTTTTTAAACTATAAAATGAGGGTGGACTGAGGGCAGCCAGGTGGTGCCATAGTGCACAGACTCATCTTCCTGAGTTCAAATCTGACCCCAGACCCTTACTAGCCATGTGACCCTGGGCAAGTCACTTAATTCCATCTCTCTTCCTCAGTTTCCTCATCTATAAAATGAATGAGAGAGAAAAAAGGCGAACCATCTTTGGCAAGAAAATCCCAAACGGGGTCACAAAGAGTCAGACACAACTGAAACAAATGAACAACAAAGATGGTAAACTAAGTTAAAAGGTCCTAACTTGAGGTCTGTCTGTGAACTTGCCTTTTAAAATATTTTGGCAACTGTGTTCCAATAAAATTGGTTTCCTTTGTAATTCTATGTGTTTTATTTTATATATTTAAAAAAATATTATTCTGGGGGGCAGCTAGATGGCTCAGTGGATAGAGCAGTGGCCTTGAAGTCAGGAGAACCTGAGTTCAGATCCAGCCTCAGATCAAACACTTGACACTTACTAGCTGTGTGACCCTGGGCAAGTCACTTAACCTCAATTGCCTAAAAATATATATATATGTGCATACATATCTATATCTAACTCTCTCTCTCTCTCTCTCTCTATATCTATATATATATATATATATATATGTATATATATATATATAATACACACACACACACACACACACACACACACATGCATATATATATGTATGTGTTGTTCTGGGCAGCGAGGGGTTGCAGTGGATAGAGCAGCAGCCCTGAAGTCAGGAGGACCTGAGTTCAAATTCAGCCTCAGACCAAACACTTGACACTTACTAGCTGTGTGACCCTGGGCAATTCACTTAACCCCAACTGCCTTAAAAAAAAAAGAATGTATAAAAATATTATTCCGAGAAGGGGTCCGTAGGCTTCACCAGCCCACTAGAGGGAACCAAGACACAAAAGAAGTTAAGAATCCCTGGGATAGATGATCTCAAAGATCCCTCCTAGATCTGAATTCTAGAATCTTTTGCTATTAGATGAAAAAAATAAACAGGAAAACTTTAAGGATATATTTGTTCTATTGCTTAAACTGGTCTATGAGAAGAAATAAATACATATTATATATAATATACATATACATATATATGCACATGCATATATGCACACATATGCATATGTGCATACACATATACATATATGTATATATAATTACATACATACATATGTATATGTGTGTATATATATATATATATATATATATATATATTAAAATTCTTCGACCAAGTATCCGGAATAACATGAACTTGAGAAGTATTAATACCCAAAGAACAACATGGCAGCCATAAATCTTTGGATGTACAATGTGCAAAGGACAATTGATGAAGCACCAGTGTATGTGTGTGTGTGTGTGTGTGTGGTTTGTATCTCAGAGACAAAGAAATACAGAAAGAAAAAGAAGTAGAGATACAGAGACAGAGTCAGAGATGGAAACTGAACAAGGTTTAGCAGAGGACAACTTCATCAACCAAAACCCCAAGTGAATCTTAATATCTTAGTTTTGGTCATTGAATAGCCAGCAATGGTGCTCAGTCCTTAAAATTTCATGGTTACTATGACATCCCAAGTTTGTTTTTTCTGGTCTCAGAATAGATAAGTAATCCCAGACTTTTCTTAGGCAGCTCCAAAACTCCATAAGGAAAATAGCCATTTTATTATTTTTAGAAGCTCTTGTCTGTTAGGTTCCAAATTGTAGCTTTGTTCTCACTGTCTTTTGGCTGCAATGAAGAATGGTACAGCTTTGACTTGAGGAATTATGCAATGCTAGAAATTCATTTGTGCATTGAATGAGCATTAAATGTGTCCTGTATGGGAGACACTGTTTTAAGCACTAAAGATAGAAGAAAAAACAAAATTAGTTGCTGCCTTCAATGAGGCAATTAGACAATGCCATAAATAGAGTGCTAAACTTGGAATCAGTTCAAATCCTGACTCAGATGCTTGCTAGCTGTGTGACTCTGAGTAACTTAATCTCTGTTTGCCTTAGTTTCCTTAAGTGTGAAATAGGGATAGTAACAATACCTACCTCCCAAGGTTCTTGTAAGGATAAAATGAGATATTTTAAAGGACTTAGCACAGGGCCTAGAATATAGTAGGCACTCAATAAATGCTCAATCCTTTCCCTTTCCACTTTTTAAAAGCACTTCGCCAACCTTAAACTCAATGTAAATGTTAGCTATTGTTATCATCCTATTGGGGATAAAACAATGTGTGCACATGCAAATATGTACAAGATACACACAAAGTAGATATAAAGTACTTTAAAGGGGAAGCAAATTACCAAATGAAGGAATCATGTCCCATGTAGGACAAGGCCCTTGTCCTGATCCTTTGAGGAATCTAGAGCCGGAGAGAAGGAGGAAACACATGAAGGGTGAGAAGCGCAGGGTAGTCTGCTCAACATGACAGCAGAGAGACAGAAAATGGAATGTTGTGCATGAGGAATAGTACGTGGGCCAATTTTACTGGATTGTAGAGTCCATTAATAGGAATAATGTGAAAAAAAACCCAACAACCTGGAAATGAGACCTAAATATTGATTGGCTGATCGATTGATACATATTGTGAAGGGCTTTAAACACCAAACAGAAGAATTTTCATTGATCCTACAAATGAAATAGGGAGCCATTGGAGTTTTTTGAGCAAGGGGCTATCATAGTCTGATGTATACTTTAAGAATATCAATGTAGGGGCAACTAGGTGGCACAGTGTCTGACGCTTACTAGCTGTGTAACCCTGGGCAAGTCACTTAACCCCATTGCCTAGCCAAAAAAAAAAAAAGAGTATCATATCAATGTGAAGGTTGGATTTGAGAGGGAAGAATCTTGAGTCAGGAAAAGCAATCTGGAGACTATTACAATAATACAAACAAGAACCAATATTTGATGACAGTGTTCAGTCATTGTTTCAGATGTGTCTGACTCTCCATGAGCCCATTTAGGTTTTCTTGGTAGAGATACTGGAGTGGTTTGCCATTTTCTTCTCCAGCTCATTTTACAGATGAAAAAATTGAGGCAAACAAGGTTAAGTGACTTGTCTAGGATCATAAAGCTAGTAAGTATCTGAGGCCAGATTTGAACTCAGGAAAATGAGTGTTCTTGACTCTAAGCCTGCCATTCTATCTACTATGCTACCTAGCTGTCCCTAGCTACCCTAGTGAGGGTAAGTTCTGGTAACTATTTGGTTCTGGGCTATATTAACATACACACACACACACACACACACACACACACACACACACACACATATATATGTACATACACATATATATGTAAGTATATAATCATATATATTATCAATTAATTAGTTTTCCAATCAACAAGCAAAGCCTACTATTTACTAAGCATTATGCTTGGCACTGGGGATGAAAACATCAAAACAAAACAGTCCCTGCCCTAAAGGAGCTTACTTTTATATAAAAGAGACAGCATCCACATATATAAGAAAATACAGAACACCAACAAGGCAGATACAAGATAACCTACGGCAGAGGAAGCACTAATGACTGGGGGCAGCAGAAAAGTCCTCATACCAATGGTGGCAATTAGGCTGAGTCTTAACGTAAACTAAAGACTCCAAGAGGTAGAGGTTAGGAGAGAGAGCATATTTCCAGGCATAGTATACTTTACTTCTTCCAATCAAGTCCTAGGTTGATGGTTAATCTTGATATGGAGGCGTCCTTGGGTTCTTGTAGACCCATCAAGTTGGAAAGATTTTGTGAATGAGCCTCCCACTGGATGATAATACAAGGACCAATTTAGCTAAGTGAAGAGATATCCATCACCAGATTGTTGACACTATCTGACTGTTTTTAGCCATAGCAACTTACATAGTATTTTCTGCAACCATGGGGTGTTGTGATCTGCACTGATGAGCCACACCAATAAAATCATGGAAAAAGTACTAATGAAGTAAGTTTTGTTTATCTAGCCATATCTGTTCAGTGCCCAGGAACC
Source organism: Phascolarctos cinereus (assembly GCF_003287225.1). Taxonomy (NCBI): domain Eukaryota; kingdom Metazoa; phylum Chordata; class Mammalia; order Diprotodontia; family Phascolarctidae; genus Phascolarctos; species Phascolarctos cinereus. The sequence continues at coordinate 63,817,660 of NW_027556180.1, forward strand.
ATTTGGGGATATACAGTATGGTTATAGTAAGACAGATTAAAAAAAAAGGATCCAGAGACATAGCTTTGATTTGCTTGTAAGAGAAGTCATTTCTCATGAAATAAAGTGATCCTTTATACATCTTCCTCGGCAATCTGGCTGGATTGTCTCGCATAAAGATTATGTTAAGTCTAATTGAATGTAGAAAGGGGTAGGGAGGAGGGCTGTATTGATGCATTCTAATAGTTTTTTTTTTATTCCAGTTACCTTTATACTCTTTTTTTTTAAATTCTAGGGCAAGATAGAGCCTTCACAACAAAGAATCCGCTAGACAATTCATTAACTATAGGAAAGGTTATTTTATTGGCTTCAAACATACTTCTAGGGTGATGTTTATCTAGAAGAATCCTCCCACTTTTACCGTCCATCTCCTATAGCTACAACAGCAATAGCTGTTGGTTATCCTCTTAAAAATAAGGACACCTTGGTAGGCAGTGTTGAAAGTGCGAGTACTAGTCGTTGGAACAATGTTCCTTTTTGAGTCAATTTCACTGGCATCCCTTTTAAATGAGAAATAGAGATGGGAATGAGACACGTCCTAATTTGACAGTCACTAAAATAACTTGTTCCCTGAGTCATTGGTCTTTTGCACCTCTCCGCATCATCCTTTTTAGTAATCTTATGTCCCTCAATGGTTAGCTTTCACAGAAGTCTTAGCTGTTAAGGTTGACAGAGGAATTAACCAATCAATCAGCATATTAAGCACTTATTATGTGTTGAAAGGTACCATGGAGTCATGGAAGAAGACTAGCCTTGAAGCCAGGAATCCAACTTTTGACACATATACTGACTGTATTACCCTGGATTTAATATCTCAGTATCCTAGGTAACTCTAAGACAACATGCAGCAAAGATAATGAACTACATTGATAGAAGTAGTTTCCTTTTCCAGGGAGTTCCTTATGCCAAGAAATTATAGATCTAGTCTCTAGTTCTATGCATCAGGTGCTATGCTGGATCTTTCTTTTCCTTGAAGTAATAACAAAGGCTGTGTTTTTTGGTAGTTCACAAATAGCACTGTCACATATAGATGATTGATTGAAAGCTGGAAGGAATCTTGGAGGTAATCTAGTCTTTAGTTGTTTACTGGAAGCATCTCCACTACATCCTAAGAAAGGATATTGATTCATCAGGGATCTAAGAAATATGGACAGTGAGAAAGTAATTTCAGAAACTTGCTGGGTATGTACCAAACTATTTTTTTCTTTCTAAGGATGTTAACAACTATAACCATGGTAGATGTAAGTTGGCCTATAACCTGATGAAGAAGATGAAAAAAATGTAGGTTCTCCTCTAAGCATTCTGACTTGTCAAGGATAAAGTATTCTTATATATGAAAGAAATAATGTGAAAAGGAAACCAGAAAAGAAAAATAAAAGAGTCTTAGGATGCATATGAGTCTATGTATCCCTAAGTAAGAGTGGGTAGATGTAGAGGGTGAGAAGAAAAAAATTATATAGTGAGGAAAGAGAAATAATTTAAATTCTTCACCAGGGAAATAATATAAGAGATGCAAAGTTCTCCTAAAGGGAGATACCAGACAATGAAACATTCCAAGGTACACTAAACTTTAAAAATGGATTTACAAACACTAGAAAGTGAAAGGAATCTTGGTACTGGCACAAAGATTCCTTGAAAATCTGAAAAAAGTTCTACCAAAAGTCATGAGACCTCCTGATGTTGTTCGTTTGCTTTCGATTTACATGGTAATCTGTAATGAATTTCTGGAAATTTTAAAAGTCCAGAGAGGGAGACTGAAGGGTATGAGGCCACAGATGGTGTTTTCATCTCTAGTAGTTAATGGTCATGACTTTAGTGGTGAAAGGAAAACATGAAGGAGATGAATGACTATTTGTATGAAAATTAATACTGTTTAAGAAAAAAAGATTTAATTTCCTGGACCATTCAATGTAACATGAGAATAATGGACAGCTATCAAGGGATAAGGTACCTTGTGTGGAGACTGAGAGGAATGTATTTAGCAGGAGACTCACACACACACACACACACACACACACACACACAAGACTCATTAAAAGTGTCTTGAATTGAATTTTGGCACTTAGGGTAAAAGATTCAGATAAAACTGTGAAACTGGATAACAATACCTATGATATAGAAATGTAATAAAGAAATGGGCCTTTTCCCACAATATAACTGTTCTTTATGGCTTCCATTGTCCCAAATGATGAAACAAAGCAACTACTATTCATTTGAGGAAGGAGGATGAATGCCATAGGGAATGATAATCACATAAGAGTCATGTCTGCAATTCGAAAGGGGAGGTGGAAATAATCTGATGGTAAAGTGGGATTTGGCCAGGCTCTGCTACAACGCCAGCTAAGACTGAGTTGTTTACATAGTTAGGATAAAGAAGTAACTTTGGGTCATAGGGCAGTGGAAAATTAATTCTAGGAAAAATAAGATTGTGAAATAAGGGACAGGGAGAATACAGACACATGTAAGTATGAGTCATGGAAACCATGCTTTTGACAATTATCCAATGGACATTGGCATCTAGCATTTGGGAGACAAAATCAATTTCAGGGAGATGTAGTCATTGCTCTTTTGACTTCAGGAAATCTTCACCTTTCCTAAAGGCTACTGTTAACATGACCTAGAATGCTCCCCTGTGATAGACTGAGGCACAGGGTACCATGTTCAATGGCAACAGCAGCACATCTGCCTTTTCATTGTGTATCCATCCTTATATGCTAGCTTTCTAGTCTTCCTGATGATCTTGGTAAAGACCTAATTGGTATTACTCTATTCTGAGTGTTCATTTGAGTCCTCTCTAGAACCTGAGGCCCTTCTGGGTGGATTTGCTAGTGGAGCCACACAGAGAGGGGACTGAGCAGACTGTATAGGATATCTGGAGGGGGGTACTTGTGAGCTGCCATGGGTAGAGAGAAGTGAAATGGAGCATACAGTCCTGTGCAATTTGTGACAGTGGGCAGGAATTGAATCAACAGGCATGGACTTAGAGGAGAAGGAGAGGAGAAAAAGGAAGTATGGTCCCTTGACAAAGAGACATCCTTTTCCAAAGTGGGCCCTGAACCACCAAAATGCGTGTCGGCTCCTAACAATGTATTGAGGATGATACTGGCTGAGAAGGGGATTTGGAGAGGAGATGCCCATATTGATGGTTCACTTGAAACATTCAGGTTCCAGAGATGGAAAATGGGACCCAGGAGATCTACTCCATGTTGGGGGAGCTGGCAGCCTGGATTCCAAGCCAGGATAATTGTAACTAAAAGGCTGCAGAGTGCTCCAAGCTTATAAGTGAAAACCCTGTTTTGACCTCTGATCTTAGGATGGGTGATTGAGACATAGATCCTGTTGCCCATTCATTTTCTGTGCCCATTTATTCTCTCTTAAATAAACACTTTGCTACTTGATTTGTGCCTCTTGCGTGGTTTACGTATAGAAAATATTCTAATTGAGGATTTAGCTATTACTTATATAATTAATAATCCTAGGTAACACATGGTGAATATCAGAAATGGAGAACGGGTCCTAGCAACCACATTGTGAAGGGGAGTGGGGCACAGTGCTACAAGAAAGAATATCAGAGTGACAGTTATACCTGATGATTCTCATGTGAAAATAGGTGAGAAGCTGGTCATGAACAATACTTATGGTTTCAGATGCCCACACGAACATAAAAATATGGAAAACAAGCTAAGAAAACTAGAGGTTTCCATACACTAAAGTAAATACAATCTTATAAGTATCATTGAGATTGAATAAGGTGTAGCATGGCTAGAGTATGAAGATGAAAAGTTATATGTTGTTCAAAAGAAATTTCACAAGGGGGATCGTTGTTTATAAAGAAGGAACTTCTATAGAAACTCACATACCTGAGCATGGATTTATAGGGGGAAAAGTTAGGAGAGGATAAAGGAAAAAAGAGAGAACAATTCTATGGTAGGCATATACCATAAATCACCAACTAGATGAACAATATCAGTAATGGTTTTCTAATACAGATTACAAACAGTAAGACGTGAAGTGTCATTGTATTAGGGGATTTTCATTAGACTAATTACTAATATAGTAAACTAATTACTCTACTAATATCATATAATAGTTGCTGAAAATATAATTTTGTAAAACATAAACACCTGAAAAACTCAGTATTTTCTTTTCAAAAGGCAAAGGAGACTACAAAGGAGGGATTAATGTTATTCTATACTTAATCTTGATCAACAATAAATAAGTAGATAATGATAGGAAAAACATAAGGAATGTGGAACCAAATTTCTCAGCCTGCTAAATACTAAGTCTGATATTCTCTTTTTTGGTTGTTGACATTATTTTAACAGATGTTGTTGTTTGGCCATTTTCAGGCCTATTTGACTATTTGTGACCCCATTTGGAGTTTTCTTGACAAAGCTACTAGAGTAGCCTGTCATTTCTTTCTCCAGCTCATTTTACAGATGAGGAAACTGAGACGAACAGGGTTAAATGACTTGCCTGGCATCACATAGCTAATGTCTAGGGTCACATTTGAACTCAGGAAGATGAGTCTTCCTGATTTCAGGCCCAGTGCTCTAACCACTGTGTCACCTACCTGTCCCACTTTAAGAGCTACAGGTAAACTATTACCAGGAGAAAATCCTTTGTCATAGGAAAAACAAGCAAACAAACAAACAAAAACAAAACAACAAGAACCTTGCTACCTCCATGCAGAGCAAAGGAAGTGCTTGTGTAACTTATTTGTTAATTTGTTATACCAACATTCATCAGCCCCCCGAAAAAATCCAAAACATTGAGCCTCAGTGATTTCAGTTTGTATATCTACATTATTTTATTTTTTTTTGTATATATTCATTAGCCTTCCAATTTGGTTTGTCTAGTAATCTTGCTGAAGACCTTGGTGCGATTTTTTTTTTCCATTCAAGAAGTGGAAAATTGTTTAACCTTAAACAGGTCAGGAAGAAGTTTATTCATAGTACTTAATTGCTTGTTGAGGGCTGCCTCCCTTACGGTCATAAGAAATAAAGCTTTGAGCTGTGTGACTGTGGGCAAGTCACTTAACCCTGACTACTTCACCAATAAAAAGGAAGAAAGAAAGAAAAAGAAAGAAAGTTTTATTTAAATAAAATTGAAAAATACAGTGTCAGGGTTGATTCCTCCTCAGGAACTTTGCAAAAAAAAAAGTTAACATGCTATCATGAAATATTTTGTAGCGAGGAAAATGTATATTAAACATAGTTTCATAGCACCAAGGATTTTAGAATGAAGCAACCTCAGAGATCATAGAGTAGAATATCTTCATTTTATAGATAAGAAAACAGACAGCCAAGAAAAATGGAATTACACACTCAAGAATATATAGCAAATCAATGCCAAAGATAGATAGAACACAGATGATCTAATTCACAGGCCAATTATTTTTTCTTTGACAGACACACTGTCTGTCGGAAAGATTTGGAAAACTTCTAAGTGTAAGGCATGACCCAGTACAACCATTCCAACTTTCACTTCCACCAACAATTTGCTTTCTGAGGACATGACTATTACATTCTCTTTGGGACCTAGGGTTAGCTTTGAGGAGTTGAGGGTTGTGTTTATAATGCTATAAACATGAGCCTCCACTGGTATGTTTTCCTTATGGATTCATAGTTGATATCAGTTAGTCAGCTGGACTCAGTTTGTGTTTAAAAGAGGTGGGGTGGTGGTATTTACTAAGGGACCATGGTAATAACATTTGGTATAGAACATTCACCCAAGAGAAAGTGGACTCAAGCTTAGGAAGTGCATGTGGCCAAGATTAGCTTATAGCTGGTGAAGCAATATTATCATGGGTGATGGACCACCTGAACAGAAAGGGAAAATAGATGAGATGATTTCATCCTCCAAACAAATTAAGATTAAAGGACTAAATGAGATAATGTTTGTAAAGCACTTAGTATAGTACCTGGCACATAGTAGGCATTATATACTTATTTTTTTCTCCTTTTTTCTTCCTTAAGAGTCAACAAGACCTCCAGTGAGGTGGAACTCAGTGCTTTGGAAGGCAGCCCATTCCACCTCTGTATAACTCTAATTTTTAGGGATATTTTCCTCACATCAAGCCTTAACTTATCTCTTGGAACTTCTACCCAGTGATCCTATTTCTATTTTTTAGGGTCAAGCAGAACAAGTTTCATAATTGCCCTTTAAATACTTGAAGATCGCTATCGTGTTCCCCTTTAAATCTTCTCTTCATCCGCAGATCCTTTAATGAATCCTTGGGTATGGCATAAACGTGAGCCCCTTCATTATTCTGGTTGTCTTCCTCCGCTATCTCTATAGTGTATCAAAACTATTCTTTAAATGTATAACTGGAAATGAACTCAATATTCAGAAATGCTCTGGCCATGGTAGAGCATAGGCATACAATCACACTCATAGCCTTGAACACGATTACTCTCTTATAGTTGTCCAAGGTAGCATCAGGTTTCTTGGCTACCATTCATACCGTTGACTCATATTACACAAGCAAACCACTAACCCCTCCATATCTTTCTTTTATTCCCTAGTCCTCAAGGGGTTTTTATTTTTTTTTCCTTCAATACTATTTTATTGAATATATATATATATATATATATATATATGTATATATATATGTATATATATATATATACATATTATATATATATACATACATACATATATAATATTACATTGTCAGTAATAATTTTGCTTTTCTGTATTTATTTATGAGAATTTTACATTCTGTTATGTGGTCAACCTTTGTCCTGAGCTTTCTTTTCTTCTCCCTCTATACTATTTTACCTGGTGATTTCATTCTTTAAATATATATATATGTATGTGTGTGTGTATATGTATGTATGTGTGTGTATATGTGTATATGTATGTATGTATGTATGTATATGTACACATATCCTCCAAATACATGTTAAAGCTATTTTCAACATTTGTATTTTTTCTAAAGTTTTGAGTTCCCAATTCTATCCCTCCATCCCCTAACCCTTCCATGAGACAGTAAGCACTCAGACATAGGTTATACATGTGCATTCATGGAAAACATTTCCATATGAGTCATTTTGTACAAGAAAACTCAAATAAAAGAAAAAAGAATGAAAGAAAGAAAGTGAAAATGGCATGCTTCAGTTGGTATTCACACAAGATTAGTTCTTTCTATGGAGGCAGATAATATTTGTCCAGTCACACTCTCCTTATCTCGTACTTGGGAAGCTGAATGTTTGTGCCCAAGTATAATGCTTTACATTTATCCCTTGTTTCTACTTTCAAAATAAAAATCATTGAGTATCAAGATAAATGTTGACAGTGTTTCAAATATATTGCTGAGTTGTTTTTTTTTTATAGATTTTTCTCTGCAACACACGTTGGTCTCTAAGCTGATTCTTTTCACAGCGATCTCTTTGTTTACGCTAATGGTAAATAACACAAGGTGAAATAACAAAGGTGAAATGAAGTGGCTCTTTTTGCCACTGGGAAACCATCTCTGCCAGCTGCCAAGAGTAACATATGAGATGGCATTCTATTTAGCCACTCTTCTTTTTTTTTTTTAAAAAAGCTTTTCTTGTTTTATTTAGAGTGAGAATATCAACATAGGTGTGATGCAATTTATTCAGAAGTGTATCTGCTTTCTAGATGTTGGGGGCGGGGAAAGTCACAATTGGAAAACCAGTTAAATAAATGTTTGTATATAGTTACTACAAAAGTAGGCAGAACCATCCCTAGACTGATTGCTTTCTTGCATTTTTACATATTTCATAGGGTACTACGGTTATCCCTTCCACATGGTGAGAATCAGAGGTGTGATGCCCCCGTGATCTGGAAAATCTGAGTAAAACTTTTTGGCCCTCACTTCATACCAGAGAAAATGTCTGAATTTTTTTCTTTTTTTTTTTTTTAATGAGGTGTTATAAATTTGGGTTGATATTATACAGTACTATACATATATTTTGTGCATTTCTGAGTTTCTAAACTTTTTCTGTGTTGTCTGCTGGCCTTTGAGTGCTGTTGTGGTTTTTGCAATACTCCCCCAAAACTCCCATTTAATTACTTATGCTGATCTGTGACATATCAAAACCACAATGGGGAAAGTTGTGATGTGGAAGAGAAAACTGTACTCACAAAACCTTCACTTTGCGGTCATGCCTGCTGGGCACCAGCCTTTGACCCACAAAGACGGTTTGTTGTGCCTGTTCAGGAAATCTTTCCAGCCCGACAGAACCTGCCAGGTCTTGTGTTGTGTATGCATAGCCTTTGAGAGCCTAGGGAACTAGAGCTTTGAGGAGGCTCTAAAGAAATGTCTTATATAATTGTGGAGCATTTTGACATTGTATCAATATTCATTCTGCTATATTTAGGATGAGTCAGTGTTTTTGCTTCAAATTCTTATTTTAGAGGCTATAACAACTTGGCCAGAAAGAAAACACATTGCTGATGAAAATCTGTATAGGCAGCCAGAGCTTGAGATTGGTCTTAAGTGACAAGAGTATGAAACCCCAAATCAGGTTTTCCATATTTGTGTGACAGGGGTGTCAAAAAGACAGAAATTGATCTTTCAAAATGTTGGCTTTTTTGCTTGTTGATCAAAACCCTTCACTTTGGAGGATAAATGATACATCCATGGTGCAAACTTAATTGCTGCCATAATTTCAGCAGCAGTTAATTTTAAGACTGTGTAGCAAACATTTGTTAGGCTTAACTAGTACAAATTCAAATTAACAACCATATTTTCCACATGATAGTTGCACAGAACAATTGCCATAAAGCAGTGTTTCAATTAATATGTTTATTCACTCAAATATTTATCAAGCTCCTATTCTGTGTGAGGTGCTGGAGTGGGAAGGTGCTTTGTGCTACAGAGAAGAAATGCAAGGCAGAGAGGCTGCCCCTAAGGACTTTACAATCTCGTTGGAAAGACAGGACTAAAGTTATCCCTTCCACATTGCGGCTTTCCCCATTGTTGTTTCAATTTATTATGGGTTGGCATAAGAAATTAAATGGAAATTTTTTGGGAGTCTCGTGGAAGCTGCAGATGACACACAAAGGCCAGTAGACAACGCAGAAATGCATGAAATATATGTATAGTGTTGTATGGTGTCAAGAAAAAAGAAAAGGAAATCCGAGAAGCAGGAAGACTTCTTCTCTAGTGTGAAGGGAGGGCAAAAATTTTACGGAGATTTTCCAGGTCCTGTGGACCCTGTGTTCCTAATCCCCAAATGTGGAAGGGATAACTGTATATACTAGCTGGCACTTATAGAATGCTATAAATCTTGCAAAGCACTTTGCATTCATTCTCATGACAACTCTGGGAAGTAGGTATTATTATTATGCCCATCTTACAGTTGAAAAAACTGAGGCTGAGGAGATTTGCCCAATCACACAACTAGTGTCTGAGGCTGGATTTAAACTCAGTTCTTTCTGGCTCTAAGGCCAATGCTCTATCCCTTGCACCACCTAACCCCATCTTCTACATAAATGAAACCACTAAAAAACAGTACAGGAATTCCTCATTTGAAGAATCCTCTAGGAAAGAAGTTACTTTATAACAAAATGATGTCTTTTAAAAAAGAGCTGAAAAACTTAACAGATGATGTGATTTAATGTGTTGGAATGTGCTTTATAATGTCACTCAACAGCACTGTTCCTGCTAAGCAGCCCGCGTGTGGGAAAGAACACTACAAAAATACCTTCCCAACTATAAGCAAAAGTGTGAAAGTCCTTAAGGGTTTCTTCATTTGCCTTTTCTCCACCCTCTGAGCAACTAGGTGGCACATTGGTTAGATTGCTGGTCCTGGAGTCAGGAAGACCTGAGTTCAAATCCCTCCTCAGATACTTACTAACTATATGAGCTTAGGCAAATTACTCACCCACTGTCTGCTTTCAGTTTCCCCAATTGTAAAATGGAGTCAGTAATAGCCCTTGCCTCCCAGTGTTTTTGTGAGGCTCAAATGAAATAATGTTTGCAACAAAGTGCTTTGCAAACCTTTAAGTGAAATATAAAAGCTAGTTGCTAATTTTTATTTTCCCCATAGGTGGAAACTTCTCTTCAAATACTCAATGTGAAGATGCTCAGAGCAGAAGCTTTCAGGGTTATCTGTTATTCCTGTGGATAAGGAACCGGCCCCAATATGACCAAATGCTTTACATCTCTCCATGGGCTAGAGGAAGCTCCAGCACCACCGCTGTTCTTCCTTGGATGGAGAATGTTCCCTTTGCTGAAGACACTGACAATGAGAAAGGTTAGGCCAATTACAAAGCTGGAGCAGCCTGAGGAAGATACAAAGGTCCAACCTGGGAATAGAGCTATCAGAGCCAGAGGTAGGCCATTCAATGGGAATATGGAAATCAAGGCCATTGCTCTACCTGGGCATGCTACAGTACATCCGAAGCCTTTGCTACCATTCTGTGTACCTACCCAGTCCATTCAGACTTCTGAGCTCTCACTTGCCTTGGCAGAGCCTTACTTCCTAGATTTAGACCTGTGAATTAATGTCTTGCGTCAACTAACCGGACATAGTCCAGCTTTAGCACACCAGTGTCCAAAATCTCTCTGTCCAAATCCCCTCCATGAGTATGAGGCTGCCCCCTCTGTCACAAGAACTTCCCCAGTCATTGCCAAAGGTTCTCCTACATGCATTCAACTGGATCACACCAGATTATGAAACTTTTCTTCTAGAGTCACAGCCTCTCTCCATCAGTAACCCATCTGACATTGGGTCACTCAGCTTTGATAGGTGAGCTTATCTCCTGGGGCCAGGTCTCAATGTCGCTTCCTAAGCACTCCACCCCAGAAGCCCATTTACAAACCCCCTACCTCCTACTTACTTAGCTCCTGTATTGTCTTCCCTCATTAAAATGAAGTTCTTTGAAGTCAGGGACTGTATTTATACCAGATGCTTAGCAGAGTGTTTGGTATAATTCAGAGCTTAATAAATTCTCTCTCTCTCTCTCTCTCTCTCTCTCTCTCTCTCTCTCTCTCTCTCTCTCTCTCTCTCTCTCTCCCCTCCTATATCTATCTGCTGTCTGTCATCTATTTATCTTCTATCTATCTATCTATCTATCTATCTATCTATCTATCTATCTATCTCTATCTATTCTCTCTCCTATATCTATTATCTATTTAGCATCTATCTGCTATCTATTTAATATCTCTTCTCCCTCTCTCCCTTTCTATCTCTCTGCCTCTCCCCCTATATTTATCTATGATCTATCTATCATCTCTATCATCTATCTGTTTATCTATTTAATCTCTCTCTCTCTCTGTCTCATCTATCTGCTATCTATCTAATCTTTCTGTCTATCTGAAATTTAGCCGTAAGAAATCAATTCAGCCATCGCAGACCATGTGGATCATCCACAAGGCTGAACCTTTAAGAGACACGGACTGGGAACACACCCAGAGAATTAACAGCATTGTACCAGGTAGAGTGCTCTAACTCCCAGCTCTACCTTGGTCTTTGAGAAGATCAATCCACGTCAGAATGCAGGTAAATATTAAATATTTGTTCTGGAACTTGAATAACAGAAACTGTCACTTTCACTAGATTTCTGCATTAAGTGAAGAAACGGCCCTTCTTCTTGACCTTTAGACAAGATTGCTGCCTGGATTTCATTCACTGAACCACCAGCTCTCACCTCTCCTAGGAGGAACTCTCCTTTTTTTGTTCGAAGATGATTGCACACTCAGTGCGCTCCCTGAAACTGAGATGCAACAAAATATGGAGAGATTCTTTGCTGTGTGTGCTAATTTTGGCCTAACAATTAACACAAAGGAAACATGGGTTCGCCACCAGCCAGTACCACGCTATCCATATGTGGAACCATCAGTTACAGCAAATGGAGAAATTTTGATTACCATGGATAAATTCACTTACCTTGGCAGTATACTTTCCAGAGATGTACACATAGATGATGAGGCTGATGTACATATTGCCAGAGCTAGCTCAGTGTATGAGAGGCTCCGAAGGAAAGTGTGGGAGATGAGAGGTATTAGGCTGCCTACCAAACTGAAGGTCTACAGAGCTGTTATGCTGACCTCATTGCTGTATGCCTGTGAAACCTGAACAGTCTAGCAGCACCATGCCAGGAAATTGAATCACTTCTATCTGAATTGTCTTAGGAAGATTCTGAAGATCACTTGGCAAAGCTCCCAGACCCTGGGGTCCTTTCTCAAGCTGAACTGTCAAGCACTCAAACTCTTACTATGATGGGCTGGGTGAGTTGTTTGAATGCCAGACACATGTTTGCCTAAAAGACCATTTTACAGAGCTCACACGAGGCAAGCGCTGTCATGTAAGTCAGAAGAAGCAATACAAGGACACTCTTGAGGTCTCTTTGAAGAACTTTGGAATCAAGTGCATGACATGGGAGACACTGGCAAAGGACTGCCCAGAATGGCATATCCTCATGAAAGAAAGGGCTTCGCTCTAGGAACAAAACAGAAATTCAGTAGCTCAAAAGAAATGTGAAATGCACAAATTTAGAAACATCTCCACTCCAAATGTTCGTATGGGCTACTTCTACCCAAACCTGGGGTAGAGCCTTCTGAGCTCTTATCAGCCACACTGTACCTCGACTCCAACATAGCGATGTTATTTGTCCTCTTTGAGAATGAAAGACAGTGACGAGCCAACCAATCTCCTTAACCCATCAGGACTTGCTCTTTCTTCCATCCTAGTCAGGTGGGAGTCACCGGACCCATCACTGGTCAAAAAACAGTAGATATTTCACGCAGTGATTTAAGTCCTAAAAAGCACTTTACGTATGTTACCTCACTTATAATAGCCCTGGGAGGGTGCTTATTACTACAGAAAAGAAAATGGAGACTGAGAAAGAGAAAATGACTTGCCAACAGTCCCACAACTAGTAAGCGTCTGAAGTATTATTTTTTTTCTTAATAGTGTAAGTTAGCCCTTTATTTCCTTCACTACAGAAAATTCTTAAGACCCCCAAAACAAATACAAGAAATATTAAACATTTACATGAGTCAGAATGGGAAAGCATGGTAGAGAGCATTTGGGTAAAGAGCAAAGGAGGGAGAAATGAAAGAGATTTTATTAACTGAGTATGCTATAGACCATCTGGACAGAAAAAAACAGGAGAGGAGTTCAGTAAAGCAATTACAAACATAGTACTGATATGGGATATAGTATGATGGAAATATAATGTATCTTGGCAACTAGTGGAATTCCCAAACAAAAAAACAGAATGACTAGGGCAGGATTTGAACACAGCTCTTCCAGGTTCCAAGTCCAATTCTCTATGAACTATGCCACATCATGTAAAGCTTTTGAAGCTAAAGCTTAACCAATAGAGCCATCTTTATAGCCTCAGATATATTTGGCATAATTATACTCAGCAGACTATCTTAAATATGCATTTATATGGTGTGTGTAAAAGTGCTTAAGTGATCATTGGTCCCCATTCCGTGTGATAGCGAAGGAGTACTCACCCTGTCTCTAGTAATTATATAGAGTCCCCAGGTTGCAAACTGAAAAAGGACAACCTCCCCTAGTGCCTCATATCACTCCCACTCTCCCAACCTGAGTTGGAAAGCATGCGTCTCCCTTTGATTCTTCTGTGCTCACCACTGTTTTGGGGTCGCAGGATCATAGATATTACAACTGGAAGAGACCTTAGAAAACTTCTGGTCCAATCCTTTCATTTGACAGAGGAGGAAAACAAGACCCACAGAGATCAAATGACTTATTGATCATAGCTAATGTGTTCCCTTTCTGCTTGAGCAGAAGATCAGATTGCTCCTAGGCACTCACTTAGCCACATAGTTCCCAGTTGAGGCACGGGTTTATCAATTTTTTTGAATTATGGACCCCTTTGGCAGTGTGGGGAAGCCTATGAATTCCTCCTTAAAATAATGTATTTAAATGCATAAAAATAAAACACAAAAGTTGACAAAGGAAATAAATTATGCCAAAATACAGTTATCAAAGTATTTTAAAAGTAAGTTCATGGACTATAGCTAAGAACCTCAAAATTTTGGGTAAAGCAATGAATGAAAATTTGGATTTTGATGCTGATTTATTCCTTCTCCATACATTATTTTCACTTTTCTTAAATTCCAGGACACTGCAACTTCCTCAGGTTTTAATGGTGTCTTGCACATATATATGTATGTATGTATGTATTCTTTTATTCATTTAACATTATGCATCTATTATATGCAAGGGAACAGGGGATTTACAAAGATAGCTATGACCCAGGTCCTACCCTAAAAGAGCTGAAGCCAAAGGTTCTCAATAAAGTTTTGTTGAATCAATAAAGTAATGTTATTTATATTTAGACACACTTAATAGTACATAGGCATGTATTCAGGGGGAAGATTCCTGTGTACTTGGGGAACATACATTTAGGGAACATTCCTTAGCACTTGGAGGGGGGAGGGGATATAAATTCAGAATGCCCTCAAATCACAGGAGAACCTCAAATCCATGAGAGCAGAGGCCCAATCTTCCCCTAAACATTAACATAACTTGATGTATTAAATAGAGTGCTGAACCTGGAATTAGGTAGAACTGGGTTCAGATTTTTCTTGTAATACTTACTAGTTGTGTGACCATGGGTAAGTCAGTTGGCCTGTTTTGAACCCCAGTTTTCTCACCTATAAAATGAAGATAAAAGTCCCTACAGTATATACCCTATGGACTGACTTGTCAGTTTCAAAGAATATGACCTACATAGTATTTTCTGAACTTTAAAGCACTGTAGAAGTTACAATTATGATTATTATTGCACATACTAGGCACTTCATAAATGGTTGTTGAATGGGCAATCAGGGTCTGTGAGAAGATTCCCAGCACTTAGTGTGTCTAAGTAGAGTATGAATCCATTCAAGATGTTATGAGGATGAATCATCCTCCCTTCTTTGGAAAGGGGAAGTACTATGGCTGTGTAACATGGCATGTAACACCAGACTTTTTCAATGTGTTAGCTAATTTGCTGAACTGTTACTGGTTTTTTTTTTGGTTCTTTGTTCTAAAGGATGGGACAAGGAGAGAGGGATATTTGTGGAAATAGAGGTAAAAACAGAAACAAAAGACATCAATAATTTTAAACAAAAGATATCAATAATTTTAAAAATTGTCACAGGGTTTAGAACTAGAAGAGACCTTCAAGACTGTCTTTTTACAGATGAGTAGACTGAGACCCAGATAAGGTAATTACCTTGGTTAAGATCACACAGGTAGTAAGCAACTGGGATTTGAACTCTAAGCCTTTAACTCCTTATCTTGCATGCATCCTACTTCATTAGAGTGTTATGACACATTTGAGTGGTAAGGGAACCCAGCATGAAGGCGTCTAGTAGCATGCTTGGTAAGAAATGCAATAATTAAATTACGCTTCTGATCTCCTCTTTTCCCAATCTCATTTCCATTGATGTGGCTAAGAATGACCTGTGCCTGTGGGAAGGCATAATTAGACCAGATACAGGCATGGGCTTTGGTTGTCATACCTCCCTCTCACCATTTGGATGAATTTAAATCATACCCATCATATTATTAACCTCCACAATGGTTCTTTCTGGAGGTAATGTGGTGCCAATAATGCAGTGTTTTCTTTTTTGAGCGCTGATCTCCTAATGGAATGAACATGATATTATTTATCAACTATGAGAATGATGGAATGGATCACATTAATCATCTCAAATGCTATTTGCCACCTGCCTTGCCTATTCTGAAGTACATGCAGGCTTAATTAATCTAATTAGTCAACGCATGGATCAGGAACACATTTACAGTTTCTCTGTCATCATAAATAAAGTAGTTTTGTTTTCATAGGCTAAATAATTCATTTTTAAGATGAATACTAGAAAGAATTCCAGTGAGCTGACCTCTATTACATTAAAACACAAAATAGTGAGGGCAGCTTTTTTTTCCCTTTTTGTTCCTTGTGCCCTCCATTAACCTTCTATTAAAATATTCCTTTGTGGAGGAGGCACGGGGAGTTGAGGTGACACTTTGCATAAATGTCATGCCCTTCTACCTTGGTAGGCATACCTGCCATTTCCATGAGATAAATGAGTATACCACTTTTAAACCTAGTGCCTAAGGACCCATGCATTTTCAAATGTGTTTATGCGGACTGAAATAAATGAAAAAGTCAAAACTCACATAGGCTAGCACTTTGATGACCCCAGTTGCTGAGGTAACTCTTATGACAGCAAAACTAGCCATTGTTATCTGGGTCTCGTGGCTAGAACACCTAGAGTGGGTCAACACATAGTATGGATAGTGGCAATTCCTAGCTCCATTTCCATTTCCTGAAGTTTTCTTTTTGGAACTCAACTTCTTACACGCCAAATTGTGCTCCTCTTTCTATTATACCCATCACTTCTATGTTTATCCAAGCCAAATTATAACAAAAGATACCTTTGCTATTCCTTTGTTTGTATTGGGCTGGTGATCAATCTTGCATCAAAGGGTCTAGAGAGAGATCTCAAAACACTCATTAACAAGATTTTGAGTGTGGGACAGAACCAAATTAAAATGTAATCGGGAAACAATTTAAAAACATAAAGAAAAATACAATAAAACACAGATAATAGTAATTTGTGGTTTTCTAAGTCAACATGCCCTCAGTAGGGATCCTTATGTATGCATTTTTTTATTTTTATTTTTGTTTTGCTTTGTTCAGACTCTTCTTGAGTCCATTTGGAGTTTTCTTGGCAAAGATACTAGAGTGGTTTGCCATTTCCTTTTCCAGCTCATTTGACAGATGAAGAAACTGAGAAGACTTAAGTAACTTGCCCAGGGTCACAGAGTTAGTAAGTGTGTGAGACCAGATCTGAACTCAGGAAGATGAGTCTTCCTGACTTTAGGCCTGGTACTCCATCCGCTGTGCCACCTAGCTTCCATATATATATGGTTTAATAGCCTCAATTTCTATTTCAGTTTTATACCACTGATCTAAATGTTTGGTTCCTTGCTGTCTGTTTACACAAAGTGGAACTGTCTTATTTCTTGTTATATCTTTATCAAGGTGTTGGCAGGTTTCTGCTGTCTGAGATCTATAGTGTTTGCTCTCTTGAGTTCTCTTATCTACACCTAGAAAGATATTCTGGAAACAGTATTAGCTAAACAGAATTCTTCACAAACTGATTAACTATTTCCAAAAGTCACCAGAAATTGGCATCTTTACTTTTTCACAGACCAGTTATATATGCCTTTAATTCTTGGGGATACATACCATACCCTGACATACTTTATCCAGCCTAATTAAATCCACTTCCTCAAGCTTTACTGTTCTTCTCACTATCAGTCTCTAAAGTTAACTGTCCACTCCTGCAAACTCAAGGGATCTTTCATTTTGCTGGATAGTATATTAAATGAAGTGGTTGGTAATTGTGTCTCCCCAATACCAATTGGCCTTTCTAATTTCTACAAGCAGTCTTATTAAGAGATTTCAGGGATTTTTGTAGACTTTTTTTTTCTGGGTCTGAAAGGAGGTATTGAACTATTGTGGCTATATTTTCTATTTCTCCCTGTGACTTGTTTAACATTTTCGTTAAGTATTTAGAGGACACGCCACTTGATGCATATATATTAAATATTGCTGTTTATTCATATCTGTAGTGCTTTGAAGAATAATGTAATTTCCAGGGCAGCTAGGTGGCACAGTGGATAGAGCACCAGCCCTGAAGTCAGGAGGACCTGATTTCAAATCCTGCCTCAGACCAAACACTTGACACATGCTAGCTGTGTGACCCTGGGCAAGTCACTTAACCCCAATGGCCTCAAAAAAAAAAAGAATAATGTAATTTCCGTGTTTATTTCTCTTTACTAACATATTTGTTTTACTGTCTGATATCATGATTGTTACTTCTGCTTTTTTTTGCTTTAGATGAAGTACAATAGATTTTGCTTCAGATTCTTATCTGAACTCCATGTGAATCTTTATGTTTCTAGTTTATTTCATGTAAAGAACATAGTGTTGGATTCTGCTTTCTAATCCATTCTGCTATTCTCTTCTGTTTTATGGGTGAGTCCATCCAATCCATCTTCATAATTATGATAATTAATCATGCATTTTCCTCCATCTTATTTTCTTACATTTATTTCTCTTTGCTGCTGTTTGCTCTTTACAAAGAAGAGAGTAGCGAGAGAGGATTGTGTTCATCATTAATATTTATGCTTGATATAATCTCCTTCCATTCTCCTGCCCCTTTTGTCTTCCTCTTGACCAGACATTAGTGATAAGTTCTTACCCTGCCTCCCTCCTTTCCTTCTCCTTCCTTCCTTCCTTCCTTCCTTCCTTCCTTCCTTCCTCCCTCCCTATTTACCCTTTTTACATTTTTAACTCCTGTTTAAATCTCAAAGTTTCTATTCAGCTCTGGTCTTCTTAACAGGAGTTCTTGGAAGTCCTTTATTGCGTTAAAGCTTCATTTTTCTCCTGTAGAATTATACCTAGTTTTGCAGGAAAAGTTGTGCTTGGTTGTAGGCTTATATGCTTTGCTTTTTGGCATACTCCAACCTCTTGTCTCCTGTATAGTGGTAGCTGCCAGATCTCTCTCTATATCTATCTAGATAGATAGATATGACTTCATGTTACACAATGGTACCTGAGCTTCATATTACCCTATGAGGTAGAGGTGAGGAGGGAGTGTATTATAGGAAAGTGGGGTGGCCAGTGTGAAAACATAGAGATGGGAGATGGAGTATAATTTGGGGGGAACAGAGAGGACTGGTTTATCCAGATTGCAGTGTGAGAGTGTCCAGTGTTGAAAAGTTAGGCTGAGGCCAAGTTGCACAGAGCTTCAAAAGCTAAGCAGAGGGGTTTATATTTTATCCTAGGAATATTTGGAAGCTATTAAAGTTGGCTGAATAGGGGAACTAAGTGGTCAGATCTTAAGAAAATTGATTTGGCATCAGTGTGTAGCATGCACTGGAGTTAGGAGAGACTTAGAGTAGGAATTCCAAATAGGAAGCTGTGGCAAAAAATTAGGCAAGAAGTGATGAGGGATTTTACTAAGATGGTAGCTGTGTGAATGTAGAGAAGTCAGATGCTAGAGATAATACAAAGGTAACCATATCAACATTTGCAGCTGGCTGCTCCCCAGTCAAATTGAACCACTGGGATTATTCCCTAGACCCAGATTAGATCCAGGTTCCCAAATGTATTCAAGCCAGGAGTTAACTAGGGACTAGATAAAGATTTTGAGTCTGGGTCAGGAACAAGTAAGATGTGTCTGGAGTTAGCCTCGGAGAACATACCTCAGGAGAATTAGGGAACGTCCTCAGAGAAGGTTCATAGCATGGTCTCCCAAGGCTTCCTGTCCTACTAACAATGGACCATAACTAGATTTGTTCTTACAATATCTCTACTCCACTTCCCACAGGCAAATAGAAACATATGAAAAGCTCTACAGTGAACTTGGCCTTCTAAAAGCTAACCAAATTTTGGGGAGAGGGATTCAAGCTTAGTTTTTACTGGCCCTATAGCAGGGATTTCTGATTCTACATCTAATTATCTTTTCACTGATGCATGAAACAATGGTTGCTGGTCCAGGTTGTGGCAAATCGTGATTCAGAAGTTATCTCAGACAATGGAGATCATGTCTCTTCCATGCCAACCCATCAAATGCAATACTTATCTATGTTCTCACCTCAGCACACCCACAAGGGGTCCACCCAACCTACTGGAGATCTTTTTCACTTTCTCTTGACATTACAAGGGTACCAGTGGAGGTCTTTGGTGGTCTACCTCCTATCCCTCATTCTTGACATATCACCAGCTCATTTTCTTTTTCTATCATACAATTCTTTAATAATGTCTGTTATTTATTTATCACAGTTCCTCCTTGGCTACGTGTGGTAGCCTCATCACAATTAGCGTGTAATTCTTCAAGTCAAGTCAAGTCAATAAGTATTTTTAAGTACCTACTATGTGCCAGGCCCTATGGTAAGCACTGGGGGTACAAAGAAAGACAAAAATACTCTCTGCCCTCAGGGAGCTCACAGACTACTAGAGAGAACACACAACCGCTATGAATAAGCAAGACATCAGCAGGACAAACTGGAGACAATCTCTGACAGCAGGCGTTAATATTAAAGTGAACCCAGGAAAAGCTTCTTGTGAAAGGTCTGATTTGAGCTGAGATTTTAGGGAAGCCAGGATGCTTAGAAAGAAAAGAGAGAATGGCACATTTGGGGGACAGTCAGTGAACATGCACAAAAATGCATGATAGAATATCATGTGAGGAGAATATCAATGATGCCAAAATCACTGGATCTTAGAATATGTGGATCAGAGGAAGTTGTAAGTAGACCAGAAAAGTAGAAAGGGAAGAGGTTATGGAAAAATTTTAAAGCCACAGAGAGGATCATTTCATTGTCCTCTGTGGGATGCTCATTCTTAATTCCTTGGAGGCAGTAAAATTTCATCTCTTTATGCCATATGGGAACACTGGCAAATTAATAATGAAAAGACGGGCCTTTACTTTGCTGGGAAGTGTGGGGTCAGGAAAGGACCTTTGCAACTTTCTAACACTAATCCAGCCTACTCCCTTTTTCTGTTCAACTCTAGGCACTCCTTGTTATCCATCTGGTCCGGAGAGTGCAACAATACCTTATTTCACAGAGGTACTAAGAACCAAAGGATCATAAATTTAAAGCTAGCAGAGACCCTAGAGGTCATTGAAGCCAACATCCTTATTTTTCAGAGAATGAAACTGAGGGCCAGAGAGGTGGAGTAATTTGCTGAGGGTTGTACAGTTTGTCCAACGTGGAATTTGAACCCAGGTTTTCCTGATTCTAAATCAATCCATCCCTTTATCTACTATATCTCCTGCATTAGAAGCTGAGATTCAAATCCTGATGGATCATCTGGTTTCAAATGCAGAGCTCTTTCCAGAAAACCAGAAAGATTAAAGATTTAGAGTTGGATGAGACCTCAGAGGTCATCTGGTATAATTTCATCATTTTATCAACAAGAAGAACATGGTGCAGAGAGTTTAAATGACTGGCCCAATCACAGACATTGTAAGTTACACATCTGGGACTTGATAGGCATGGTATGACCATAGATTTAGAAGCCAGAAGAGGCTACCTCCTCCTTGTTTTACTGAGGAAGAGGAAGCACTTACCCAAAATCACAGGGGAAAGTAGTGTCAGCTAAATTATTAGAAACTTATTAGAACCTTGCTATGCTCAGTGCCTTTTCCCCTCACTACATTATTGTTGCCCCCTTTCCCAGGGTAGACTTGAATTTTTATTTTATGGTTTTTTTATGTTTATATTTATGGTTTTTTTAGAGGCAATCAGGATAAAGTGACTTGCCCTGGGTCACACAACTAGTAAATGTCTGAAGCCGCATTTGAACTCACGTCCGCCTGACTCCAGGGCCAGTGTGCCACCTAGCTGCCCCGAGATTTGAATTTTTAAAAGAAACAAAGATTTAAACCGAAAAGAGTGAGTTTCTAATGTGATTTCAAACACTACCATCCTTCCTATAGGTAGGGTAGGTTTTTGCCAAGTAGAAAAGGGGAGGTTAAGTTATATGTGAAAGGTCACAGAGGATGTAAGCATGACAAAAGTATTTTAGGTAGGCTAGCATCTGAATATTGATCTGACCAAGCAAAGTTACCAGCGGAAAATTCTGATAACTACATGATCTCTATATTGTTAGTTTGTTAGTATTGTATTGTAGACAATACTCTGTATTGTATTTGTTAGTATCCCATGGCAGTAACTTCTAGGAGACAGTAAAAAGAAAGGAAGATATCAAGAGAGAAAAGAACAACAGGTATTGACAGGCTAGCAGAGCTTTGCTCTGTTTAACCCCCAAAGAGCCAGAGTTCCTCCTGGAAGGCACTCAGAGCCTCCACCTAGGGCTTGAGTCTATCAGAATGAGTGGCTGCCTGCCAAGCTGTTGTAAATTTTGTTTTAATTCAACCTTCTCTTTGTCCTCACTATGATGACTGCTGTGCAAACTCTTTTTGATTAATAGACACTCCAAGAAGCTTGCAAGGATGAAACAGAAAAGGACAATAATGGGGGACAAAGGAGATTTATTTCAGGATTCCTTAAGGATATTTATAAATAATTGAGACTAAGAAAACAGGTTACACTGGAAATAAATGTCATGTTCAAAATGAGCACAACAGAAAATGATTAAAATATGTCCAGAACCCTTGTAAGTAACCACAGGACCTCCTGTTGTCTCTGAAGATAGTCACAATAAACAGCTCCTATGGCTCCGATGTGCCAATTAAACAGTTTGTCTCTGCTGCAACCTTCATTTGGCAGACAGCTCTGTCTTAAATCTGCAGGCTGAGATAGAAGAAAGTTGTTTCTTAACTGTGTTCCCCAGAGTTTACTCTTTGCTTAACATGCAATGTAAATATGTCATTTTGATGACTAGAAATTGACTGGAAGATGCCAATTGAAGTAAAAATATCCAACTCTCAGATTAATTAATGCTTCTAACAGTCTAATTTAAGACCAATTTTTTGCATGTCTGAACAATCTAGAAGGACCTAAGGAAATGCACAGAGGTAGACATGTTTATGTCTCTGGGCAACTTTCTCCTTAACTAAAGGTTGAACTATAAATTCTACTTTGTCCAATTGGTTGATTTGAACCCAAGTTCTCTGACTCCAAGTTTGGTACTCTTATCACTGTACCGTGCCATGAAATTGGGCAAAGCTTAGAAGGATATACCTCCCTTCAAATTCTCTCCTAATAGAACTTTCTCTCTGGACTAACCTATCCTATGTGCCTTTTGTCCACGTCTTCCCATAAATTTACAGCCTAGGGGAAGAGGTCCACTCAATATGTTGGTGACCTTTCCCTAGATTCCTTGACATTAATGTGCAGTGGAGACTGGGAGTGAGGGCTCAGTCCTGGGACCATGCATGCTTAGTGCCCTTACATTTGGAAGTGCCCAATGAAGTGGGTTGGTAGCTCCATTTCAGAGGATGAAAAGGGATTTTGTAATTTTTTTCTGTCTGCTTGCCATTTGGTGAAGGAAAGGATATTTGGTTGGTGGCTAAGCTAGAAATGGTTATGTTTACAAAGGGGTCCAACGATAAGGAATCTGCAATCTGAATAGAAATGGAATCTATGAGCTATCCGTAACATATTCTTTGTCTTCATGCATGTCTGGACCATATAACAACAGTTTTTATGAGTTTTCTTGCATGATTCTTTTTTTTTTTTGGTGAAGTATTGTGGTTTACTAATATCCACCACGTGCTTCTTCATTGACCTTTAGATGACCCACAACTTCAATTCTTTGTAAACTCTTTGTAAAAAAGCTCTTTGTGAGTCCTATGGTGCACAACCATACAATACCACCAGTATTGTTTAAAAGTAGGACCTTAATTTCCAGTAGAAGTTTGGAGTCATTAAAAATATTGCAACCATTGCATAGTTTTGTTAAGTCAATCCTGACTACTCTTCTCCTCTTATTTAATTCTAGACCCAGATCATTGTTATTTACAGTGGCTTTCAAAGATATATGTACTGCATATACAACTATATATAATATTCTGGAAAATAGGTATTCTTTCTCTTAGTTTTTCCTGAGTGAAGAGTTGAGTCAAACTCTCTTAGGTGTTTATGAATGTCTTCTAGGAGGTTCTCTCTCTTTCTGGGTCTTGATACAATCAGCACAGTATCGTCCACAAATAAAACTATGTGGAAGAAGTCATTATCTATTGGGATACCCTCATTCCTTAAATCTGTGCACATCCTAGGGGAAAGTAGTAACCAATTTTAAAGACCATTTGTGTCCCAGACTTGTATTTCTACTTATATTAATCAGAGTTAAGTAATTCAGATATTATTATGCCCATTTTACAGATGAAGGAACTCAGGTGAATAGAGATTAAGTGACTTGACAATATCCACATAGCTAATAAGTATTAAGATTAGAATTTGAACCCAGATCTCTCTGACTTCAGGTCCAGCTTCTATTGACTTTGTGCCTTTGATATTTACATTGTATTTCAATGTAAGCTATCTTATTTGATATGCAAAATAACTCTGTACATTGACAGATTAAGTATTAGTTTACTTACTTTACAGTAAAAAAAAATTAATGATTTCCTATAAACTAAAGTAGGAAAAAATTACTTGAACACTTTATTTTTAATTAAAATTTAAAAATAGTTCTGACTGTGGTATTGGCTTAGTTTAGACTTCTGTATTCAATTAAATAGTCAGATAACCCAATCAACTGATGCCCAGTCTCTCCCCTCCCCCAGTTTCGCTGATGTAATAGCAGAAAGAATGGGTCAGCTAACAGATATAGCAAGATGTACAACTGTATTAAATGAAGCACAAATATGTGTCTATGCCTCATTGCCCTTTTAAAAAGTGTGAAGTTTTCCCCTGATAAAAGTAGGGAGCAGCTTGCAATGATTAGCTAAAGACTAGTCATTCCCCTAGTGACCCTCAAAAATCTAGCTTGACAGCTTTGGATACAGTTGAGGCAAGGCAACTTTGTGACGTTTGACACCTTACAACAAAAAGAGAACCAAATGTGAAAGAAGAACTTGCATCTTGAAAAGAGATCACTCATTGCCTTTTCCCCTATGCTTGTAACAGAGTGAGTCCGATTTCTTTCTCCCCATCCCAATGACCATGGTCTCTTGTAGAAGAATTACTCTTCAGTAGTAGACACTGCACTCAACAAAGACCAGACTCAAGGAGTCAAAGAAAGAGTCAATAAAATATGGTTCTGAGTAGTGGGAAACCTGGCAGCATAGAAGAGAGCTGATTATAGACTCAAGACAGAACTAGTTCTGGAAGTTGGTAGTGGAGCTGTAGAGAGAAGCAGGTCCAGGTAGCCCAGCTGCATAACCAGCCCGAAAGAGATGTAATTCCCAGGAAGAAGGCATCTTAAGGACAGCCTGAGAAAAGAAAGGACATCTTGTGCCCGAAGTGCCAGAGGAGTGAGTTGCCTGGGCCACAGGTATTCCTTACATATCTGCCTAACTACTAATATGGTCTAAATTTGTGCCTACTCTTCACAGACACCAAGTGCATATATGGGAGAGTATACCCCAGGATTATGGGATAACTGTAGGAACTTTATTTATGATGTCACCTTGGTGAATGCTTTTGTTTTAAGCTCAAAAAATGTCTGCTGGCTAACTATCAAAGGTAAATGTGCCTGTAGGGGCTCATGACTTAGGAGTTCAGATACATAGGCACTGGAAGAGTAACCACCCTCTGGATGATCTAACCCACAAGATAGGACAGACTCCAAAGGGTTGCTGTATGTAGTTAATCAAAGTATCTGAATTGCTATTTTTCTCCCATTGATGTAATCAGCCATTAGAATTACTAAGGCAATTTTTCATGTCAAGCAAACAATGGCAAGGACCAGGACAGAACTGAAAAAAAAAAAGCAAACAAAGAGGATGAGTCAGTGCATGAGAACACAAAAAAGCATCAAAGGAGAGTAACTTTTTTCATATCATTGGCATTCTTGAAAAGTTAGGAACTTTTCTCTCCTTTTCTTCCCTCCCCCTTTGTTCCTTCATGTCTATCCCTACTCAAAAAGGATTGGTTCCTACTGAAGGCTTAGCAGAATCTCCTTTCTTCCCTTATTTTCATTGTATTTCTCACTCATAAAAACACAGACACTTACCAGGGGCATTGCAATCTCTAATGCCGATATATATTGAATTAACCCCTATTCACGTTGTTTCTTAAATTCTCTATAGAGGATCTCTGGAGGCCTTCTTTTGGCTCTTTGCATATGCTGTGGATGCCAGGACAACACTCAAGCTGTCTATTTGTCATTCCTTCATCTTGTTATATGACCTCACTTTGTGGTCAAACATGTCCTCATTGTCGTCTTCTGCTACTCTTGCTTCCTTCAGATCTCAGCTCAAGCAATAACTGCTAAATGATACCTGCCTCTACCTCTCCAGTGGCTAGCATTCTTCCCCCACCACACCCTCAACTAATATTCCTTTGCGGCTCCCTTCCCCCACCTCTACTTTTCATCTTTTGCTTCTGTTCTTGCTCTGGGTATATTAACCAAATCAGTGCCATCTTAACTGCTGAAAAAGGTGAGAAAATCTGCCCTATTTGACTTCCCATGCCTAAATCTTTTCCCTGAAGCTTTAGGACAGTTATTTTTTCCCCTTGTATAGGATGCATCACCCATTAGAATATAAACTCTTTGATGTCAGAGACTGTCTGACTTTTCCATATGCATTGCCAAGACTGATCACAAAGCCTGAACAATAGTAAGCACTTAATTTTTTTTTTCTTCCATTCATTTTGAACTTATTTATTTGTGAACTTATTTATTGTTGTTATTCAGTTGTTTCTAACTCTTTGTGTCCCCATTTGGGGTTTTCTTGGAAAAGATACTGTAGTGGTTTTCCATTTCCTTCTCTAGCTCATTTTACAGATGGGGAAACTGAGGCAAACAGAGTTAAGTGACTTGCCCAGGGTCACAGAGCTAGTAAATGTCTGGGGCTGGATTTGAACTCAGGTCTTCCTGACTCCAGACTGGGCTCTCTATCCACTGAACCACCCAGCTGCCCAGTGAACTTGTTATAGAACATAAGCTTCCTAAGGACAGCACGCAGCTCAATATGTCTAACACATAGCAAAGAGCCTGACATATTTTAAAAAATCAGACTTGTGACTTCATTAATTAATTAATTAATTACACCTTCATTATAATTTATAGTACCGGAGGATCACTTGAGACACTTTGAAGTTACGCTCCTATAGCAAGTATGAATCCGAGGCAAGACCTGAACTATGGACTTCCTGACTCTTTGTTGGTTAGCTCTCTATTATGCCATGCTGGTTCTGAGAAATAAAAGCTTAAGTTCTAATGGGGGAAATAATATGTACACAGATAAGTAAATTCAGCTAGGTGTCACAGAGGATAGAGTGCTGGATCTGGAGTCAGGAAGATCTGAGTTCAAATCCAGCTTCAAACACTTACTAGGTATGTGACCTAGACAAGTCACTTAATATCTGCCTCAGTTTTCTCATCTGTAAAATGAAGTGATAATAGCACCCTACCTTCCAGTGTTGTTGTGAAGATAAAATGATGTAATATTTGGAAAGTGCTATATTAATGCTAGCTATTACCATCTATCATCATTGTTATTAAATGAAAGAAAAATATTATGCATTTTATTAAGTTTTAGGCTAGATGCTGGCCTCTTGTGATATAAATATAAAAGTCAGACAGTGGTGCAATAGATAGAATGCTGGGCCTGGAGTCAGGAAAGTCTGAGTTCAAAACCAGCCTAAGACACTTACTAGCTGTATGACCCTGGGCAAATCACTTAACCCTGTTTATCTGTTTCTTCATCTGTAAAATGAGCTGGAGAAGGAAATGGCAAACTAATCCAGTGTCTTTGCTAAGAAAACTTCCAAATGATGTCATGAAGAATCATACAAGTCTGAAAGGACTGAGCAACAAACCTGTTTCCTCATCTGTAAAATTATGATAATAATAATAAAAAATTAGAATAAACTACCTCTCAGGTTACTGTGAGGCTCAAATGAGATAATTGTAAAGTGCTTAACCCAATGACTGGCACATACTGAGCGCTATGTAAATGTTAGCTATTTATTACTATTGTTATTATTATTGTTGTTGTTATTATTATTATTATTATCCCTGATATGTAGTAGGTACATAGTAAATAAATGTTTATCAAATTAACCCATGGTTCATTTGTTTGTTTGTTTGTTTTTTCTTTTCCGGTGGGGAAATGCGATAGATTATGAATTAGCTTTAAAGAAAAGTGTTACACTCATTTCAGCCTTTGTATAGCTAAAGTTATTTCCAAGTTGAAACATACTGACTTTGGTAGTGAAGTCTGGAATGAGTTGTGGAAGTATGCATTTCAAAATGGCCATTCTAGATGGAAGCAACAAAATATGACAACATGCACGATTCTTCCACCTGCATGAACAAAATGGAACCTGTCTGATGGTCATTAATATTGAGCCAGCCACACTCCATAACATATAGCACACTACTGCATTGGTTACAAACAAGCCAACAACAGCAGCAATGGGAAAAACCCAATGGGGAGTGATGGGCTAAATTAAAATCTGTATTATCTATCACTACATAAAGTGTTTTTAATGTCTGGTTAAAATCTTCTCATTCCACTTATAGTCAGTTATCCCTCTGCCCTGGTTCAGGTCAAATATATTATAGAATCTGCTTGTTTTTTGTTTGTTTGTTTTTGGGTTTTTTTGTTTGTTATTTTGTTTGTTTTTGTAGAATAAGCCCCATAACAACTAATGTTGGGGTGGGAAGGAATACCATTTTAGGATCAGGACCCAGACCATAGCTATTGTAGCTTTAATTCTCCCCATAAATGGCTTAAATCTAGCTTTCTTGCTTTAAAAGTTATATGGTTGAGAACCTTTCTTTGGCATGGCTTTGTGGTCTTAGTAAGTCAGTTAACAAGCATCTATTAAGTGCTTGCTATGTTCCAGGCACTGTGCTAAAGGTTGAGGATTACAATGAAAGCCTCCCTCAGCAGCTCCCCACATTCCCCCCTAATGCCTCTATGGCCCTTTCATAAATATATCTTTTATATGTGTGTGGGTATAATACATAGTATATCAATATATCTAAGATACATTAGTCATTCTAAGTCCCGATTTGTCCATCTGTAAAATGGGGATGAGAATGCTGACAATTTGACCCCTTCATAGAGTTGAATATGAATTGAATGAGATAACATACCAAAGCACTCTATGAACCAGTAATCTTTGCAAATGTGATATCATTATAATCTCATTTTTGAAACAAAATTAAATTCATTAATATCCCAGTTACCATTATTATTCAGGCTTCCTGGACTGATTACCCAGTGCATTCCAGGTCACTGTGCCCTATTTCTTCTGCGACGGATATCACAGAAAGCTTCAATAGGATGGAAAGCTGCTAATAGATTTTTATCACTTTGCTGAGTACTGAAATATACAACCCTTAGTTCTAGGGCATCATAGGTGTGAGTGTACACACAAGCAAACCCAACACTCTACAGATCATAAAATCTATCTATCTATCTATCTATCTATCTATCTATCTATCTATCTATCTATCTGTCTATCTATCTATTATATATATATATTTCTAATCAATTGACATAAAAATGTATATATTATAACACTTTTAGAACAAGGCCTTGTAACCATGAACAGATTATCTCCTACTAAGGTTCTCTGTGATGCACTCAACATAATAGGATTATTATCTACCAGGGTTCCCTCACTCCCCCCATAGGTTGAGGTAATTCTCAACAAAGAAGTGGTCCCCCAAAACTTGATTGGTCTAGTGGGCTAAGAATTGAACCCAATCCTCCTTGATTCAGCTTCTTGGTAGCCTCTGACTATATGGTCTTGGCTTCCTGGTCACCTAAGGTCATTAAAAATACTCACACTTTTAGAATCTAGGCCCTTTATACTGGGAAGATTTCCCAAGGCCATTTGAGTTACCATACCCTGCTCTGTTGACCATACTGAGACAAGGAGGAGCTATGCCTACCCAAACTGAGGTATTGTGTTGAATATCCTTTCTATGTTCTGGTTAAGTAAGCCCCCTTTTGTTTACTATTGAATGGACCATAATGGACTCTTCATTGCAATACTGAACTCAAACTAACAGAGGAGTTATTCTCAAGGGTTATATTCCATCAGCCCCAGTAGTAACTCAAATGCCACAGCAGCTTGAAGGTAGACAGTGCTGCATTCCTAGGTGCCACAGTCAATACAACATACAATTCGACTTGGACATTTAGATAGCTCCTATTATGCCCTGACTGTGTTAGACAGGGGATATAAAAATGGGTGCAAGAAAGACAATATTCTTGCAAGGTTTATGATCTAATATCAGTCAATCAACAAGTGGGATTGAAGTGCTGACTGTGTACCAAACATGTTGCTAAGTATTAGGATACAAAGACAGTGAAAAAATTTCTTTTCAAGGAGTTTTTAGGGAAAGACAACAGGTAAATATGTATGTATATAAATAATTATGATAGAAGGGAGAGTATCCTAAGCATAAAAGAAACATCTAAGGAAAGGGGTATGAGAACTGGAAAGAAGGAGAGATCTTGGAATAGGAAGGTCAGGGAAAGCTTCATGGAGATCACACCTGGGTTCAACCTTGAAAGATGGGGAGAACTTTCTTCTATTCCAAGCACAGGGATGGCATGAAGATACGTAACAGAAATGGAAGAAAGTAGGACAAGAATTGAGGAGAGGTAGTAATGATCCCCTTTTTAGCATGCGAAAGAAAGCCTCATGAAAAAAAGCTGGATAGGCAGGTTGAAGCCAATTTATGGTTGAATACCAGGATCAAACTTTTTTTTTTGACCTTTAAAGTTCTTTTTCCTAGAATAATGCTGTAAAAGGAGTAAAGAGGAAAAGGGAAAGAGAAGGCATGGAAAATTACTTATAAAGTTATTACAATAGTCTAGGTAAGAAGAGATGAAGGTCTGAACTAAGGCAGTTGCAGTATGTGTGTGTGTGTGTGTGTGTGTGTGTTGTACATATTGGGAGGGATTGATGCTAGAGATATTGCAGAAATTGACTTGATAACTGGAAGTTTGGAATGAGGATGAGAGAAGAGTCAGAGATAAGTCTGTCATTATAAGCTTAGGAATCTAAAGGATAGTAGAGTTATCTATTGAAAATGAGAAATTTACAAGAAGGAGTAGGTTTAGGTGCAAGGTGAGTTCAGCTTTAAAGAAGTTAAGTTTGAGGTCCTGCCAAGAAATTTAAATGGGAATATTTAAGTTGGAAAAAAAATAAGTTAGAAATAAGAGACTGGAACTCTCATGAGATATTGGGAGTGGATATAAACATTTGGGAGTCCACTGAAGAGAAGTTATAACACTGAGGTCATGGGAGCAAATGTAACCTCAAATGGAAGAGAGTGTATAGAGATTAAAAAAAAGGCAGGGAGAGTGAACAAGGATAGGACCTTGAGAAATCTTCATATTTAAGGGATGGGAGAAAGATTAGGAGCCAAGCAAAAGAAACAGAGAATGAGCAGTTTGAAAGGCAGAAAGACACCTAGGAAAAAGACCTACTATCACTGAAGTCAAAGAAGGTGAATAAATCAAGAAAGGAGTGGTCAATTCCATAAAATGCTTCAAAGAGGTCAAGGAGGGTGAGGACAGAAAAAAGATCATTGTATTTGGTGAAAATAAATTTATTAGTGACTTTGAAGAAAAGAGCTTCAGTAGATTAATGAGGATGGAATCCAAATTAAGAGTTCATTTAATGAATGACTGATGAGAAAATGAAAGCAATCCAATATAGATTACTTTTTCTTTACTTTATTGAGTAATGAAAGAGAAGAGAGGAATAGGTTCACAGATTTAAAACTAGAAGAGCTCTTGGAGGTCATCTACTCTAACCTTCTAATTTTTCTAGATGAGGGAGCTGAAGCACAGAAAGGTGAAGTGATAGCTTACTCAAGGCCATAAAGAAAGTCACTGAGGCAGGATTTGAGATCAGGATTTTTTAACTCCCAGACCAGTGTTCTGTCCGATACACCACCTAGTGACTAGTTAAAGTAGATTAATACATTAAAGCCAGAGGTTAATAGGGAAATTTCTTTGTTTTTGATTTAGGAGCATGTTTATAGGTCGAGATAAAGTATGTGGGGAGAAAGAGATTGAAATTGAATGAAAGAAATTAAAGGACAATTAGTAGGTGTTTAATAAATGCTTGTTGATTGAGTGAGAAGAGGCATAACAGATCACAGATTTAGAACTGGAAGGTGCCTTGCAAATCTAAGTCAATCCCTTCATTTTTCAGATGCCAAAATTGAGGACTTAGTCCCAGAACATTTAGGCAACTTGTCCAAGTCCACACAGGCAGTAGGTTGAAGACTTAGAATTTGAACCCAGATCTTTCAACTACAAATTCAGCACTCTTTCTTTCTTTTTTACTTTTTTAAAATAATTTATTTTAAGTTTTCAACATTCACTTCCATAAGCCTTTGAAATTTAAATTTTCTCTCCCTCCCTGCACACCTCCCTCCTCAAGATGGTGTGTAATTTGATATAGGCTCTACATATACATTCCTATTAAACATATTTTCACTTTAGTTTTGTTGTAAAGAAGAATTAGAACCAATAGAAGAAACTACAAGAAAGAAGAAACAACACAAAACAGAAGGAATAAAGGAGCAAATAGTATGGCTCAATATGCATTCGGACTCCATATTCTTTCTCTGGATGTGGATAGAATTTTCCATCATGAATCTTTTGGAGATGTCTAGGTTCCTTGCATTGCTGAGAAGAGCTAAGTCTATCAAAAGTAATCATCACATAATGTTGTCCAGCACTCTTTCAATTGTGTTCTGAGAAAGAGAGATAAAGGTGAAAGAGTTAGACTTGACAAGGAGGAAAGTCACCAGTTTCTTTGAGAATAGAGAGGAGGAGAGTATTTATGAAGAAACTGAGAAGTTCAGAGTAGAAAAAGAAAGTTAAGTTCTGATCATATAGTCTCATTTTAATCAAGTAGTAGGGGAAAATAGAAGTGAAATGGAGTCTTCAAGAGAGAAGAGAAGGTTTTAACTTTTGTGCCCAATATGATAGAATTAATGAAACAAGAATAAAAGGATTCCCATGTAGCAGTAAATGCTTCTTTAAAGCAAACATGCCACTTGTGCCTTTATCCAAGTCATTGATAAATATACTGAACGGTACAGCTCTCTGGGGCATTTCACTGGAGACCCACTTGTTGACAATGAATTATAATGACCGTTCTTTAGGTCCAGCCATTTATAATGTATAATCAACTTGTCCCAAGGTTCTAGCCAGCCAAGAGGAACAATATATAATTTACCACATAGATCAAGATTTAGGGCAATGCTTTATAATTTTGAGTTATTATAAGATAAAGGGTCCCTTGGTTGAGGTTGAGAACTTTCTGCAGATGTTTTTGTAGAGCATTTTGTAGACATAATTGTCAGGGGGAACAGTGAAATTATAGTAACTATGTCTTCCAATCAAAATCAGGGCATATAGTCTGTCAAGTAAAATTCCTTTTGAGTCATTTTAGTTCTTTTATCATGATACCATTTTTTGCTATTTTTAGGGATCAAGCTCTTTGAGAAAAAAAATGCCTCTAACATATTTTCTAATGGTTGAGTCTCAAGCTCAGCTTAGTCTGTCAGTTGTACCTCCTTCATTAATTTATTGGAAAAACATTTTGAGTACCCACTATTTGCAGGGCAATTCCTTTTGTAGGAAAAGTTTTAGAGCTGGCACTAAGTTGAAGAAAAAAAGAAAAGATACTGCTAATTCTTAAATGAGATTTAGTTTAAAATGCCAAAGAATTTGTTCTTAAGGGAATTTTATATCCATGATTATTTTTACACTCACTAAGAGGATATTTAAAAATATGTTTTCCTTTATAGAATTCAGTAATTTCAATTTCTCACAGTGTTGCACTTTTGCAACACTCAGCACAGGACAAAAAACAATCTCAAAGAATGATTTGATAATATAACTCCATTCTTGTGAGTACTAGAAAACAGTTTTCTCAGTTAAAAAAAATTGAATTGTTTCTTCAAGCCTCCAGTATACTCAGACAACACTTAGACAGCTTTCAGGCAAAACAAATGCTTCCCCCAGTCAGCTTTGAAGTGCCAGTGACAGCCATGCATAGCTACCAACCTGGAATTCACACCTATTCAATACTGTATCCGATGATGATAAGCATTCTAGCTAATGATCAAAAAGTGTGAAAACAAATTGAAGCAAAGTAAGAAAACAAGTTGCCCTATACCCTTTGCCAAAATTACATCTCATAGGAACCTCAGAAAACAAAGATAGAAAATTACTTTAAAATAGACTTTTTCCTTCTCAAATGGAGCTATGGCTATAGCTGGAGAACAGCAATTCTTTCTGCATATCATATCCTTAAGAGGCAAAGATCTAAGTATTTCTAAATGCTATCTTTTGCAAAATTTTAACTCTTTAGACACATGTACAAATAGCATCAGAGTTTACATTAAAACATTGCAATTCTTACATAAAGTTTGAAAGTAGAGATATTTATGGAGTTTTCTTTCCTTTACTTTTCAAGTAAAGGCCTCCTGTTCTGGAAGTAAGACCTATTACATCATATTTTATATAGCCATAAATCCATGTACACTCTGAGGAACCTTATCCCAACGCTCATGTTCACACCAAGGTAAGGCTCCTTCTTCCCTTCAGGATTCTGTGGGTATGCTTAAGAAGCTGGAGGAAGTTCTCTAATGCCATTGGTTCAAGCTCTTATTGGTGTTCTGTACCCCAAGACTGACAGCTGAGAACATTTTAGGGATCCAGCCTTAAGTAGCTTTTAGAAAGTTAGTTGGCCCTTTGGATAGAGAGTCAGGCCTGGAGTGAAGAAGAGCCTAGAATAAAGCCTCAGACACTTACTACCTATGTAACCCTAGGCAAGTCACTTTGACTCTGTTTGCTTCAGTTTCATCATCTTTAAATTGGGGATAATAATAGCACTTACCTCCCATAGTTGTTGTAAGGATTAAATGAAACAGATAAATATTTGTAAAAGCATTTAGCACAGTAACTGGCACATAGTAAGCCCTTACTTTATAAATGTCAATTATTATTATTAATTAAGGTATTAGAGTTATTGGTATAAAGTATCCCACCCAAATGTCTGACACACTCTCCCACAAATACAAATAGAGTCCAAAGGACTCCAGCTTTAGAGAGCATGGGTAGCAAAGGGTAGCTCCCATTTCCAGGTAGCCACAAGTCCTTTGTTCCCACTTATGAGATGCTCAAGAAATTTCTCTTATGAATGGCTCAGTTTTTTTTTTGTTTGGCATTTAGTGAAGCATAGATCTGCATCCAAAATGTACTTGGATTTTAGTGCAGATACTGCCATCAGCTGATCTGGGATGCTACCAGTACACCAGCAGGAAGATGGGAAGTCCGACACCCTCCAGATGAGACCCTTCTGAGCTCACAAAGGCCTCCTCCAGCCAATGAGGAAAAGGAGGAGGATAGCTAGGAAAGAATGGAATCCTTATTTTATTTGTTTTCACCTTGATTTTAGACAAATGCTATAGGCATACAATTGATCTATAGGATAAAAGCATGAAATGGGACAGAAAAGAAGGAAACATATCTCCTAAGACTGTTTACAAGTGCGTGGTGGATTCAGGTGTGACTAAAAGACTCATTTGCTCTGATTACACAGAGGCGGCTGCTAACACAGCTTTGGGAGTAGAGCATTTGCATTTCCCACTTCTAACTCTTGCTTGCAGGACTGGGTAGCTCATAGGATCATGAGATTTAGCCCTGGCAGTAGCCTCAAAAATCATCTTGACCTACCCTCTCATTTTACAAATGGGGAAGCTAGAGAGGTCAAGCAATAATAAAAATCATTTCAAACCTCCAAATCATTTCATAGCATAATTCCAACAGCTCACATATAAAAATGGCCTAAAATCAAATTATTTTCACACAGTACTAATTGCTGACCAGTTGTCACAGATGGTCAGTTATGAATAAGAGCCCCAGAATAGCAGCACTTCCCCAACCACTGGTCCTGCTTCCAATACAATCCCTTCAATCATTTCAAGGAAGCAAGGAGAAGGAGCTCTCCATTTCTGATACAATAAAACCTTATGGCGGACCAAATGCCACCAATGGGGCAGTAAAGCCATTCTAACTGAGGTAGCTAAGGGTGGGAGAGAAAGTTGGTCATTCTCCTATGTCATTGTCCCTTATGGAACCTATCTCTACCTTCAAACCAGCTGTTGGGTAGAACTTGGGCTGTCCCAATGATGCCATCAAGCTCTGGTCTGCTATACTATATTGTTGGATGATTCTATCTCTGTTTAACTGTGTTCTGTTCTTCCTCAGGTGGGTTTTTCTGTTCAGGTATTCTGCAACTCTCTGCTGAAGCTTCTTAGTCCTCTGTTGAATTGCCATACTTTGTGGCTTTTTCTATTCAGTAAAGGATTTTCAGTTCTTTAGCACAGAGCCTCAGGGCTATGTTGCTGTTTTGTGATTTAAACCCTCCAAAACCTCAGCAGGCTAAGGTTAATTCCATTTTTTAACCTCTTTTGGTCCTATCTGAGCTGCCACTCTGTGAGTTCAGTTCCTTATTTTACTAAAGGAGAAAACTTTCAATTCTTCTTCATTTCTGTAATACAAATGATGGTCTATGCCAATCATCACCCCAGGAGCTTTTGTTAGCAAGAATAGAGGTTTAGGGTAGAGCTAGTTACCTGCCTCCCTTTCTACATTGCTGCCAATAGCAAAATCAATCCCTATATAATTATTTGACCTGACTACTGGCAGATGCGTCTAATTTGTTCACTTTTCACTCGGCTTCTGCTTTTCCTCTCTCTTTTTGTCCCCTAATCTTTTTCATTTTTTAATTTAAATTGTATTATTTTCAGATCTACATTCTCTCCCTTTCACTTCTCTCGCTCCCAATGATAAAGTAAGAAAAACAAAACCCCATTGCCATCATGTATAGTCAAGCAAAACAAAATCCTGCATTGGCCATGTCCAAAACCCCAACCAAGCATGTCTCAATCTGGATTCTGAGGCCATCATCTCGCTATCAGGAGATGAATAACGTGTTTCATCTTGAGCCTTCTGGACTTGTGGTTGGTCATTGTGTCAATCAGAGTTTCTAAGACTTTCAAGTTTCTTGTCTTTACAATATTGGTGGCATTGTATAAATTGTTCTTCTGACTGCTTTCTTCATTCTGCATCAGTTCATATAAGTTTTCCCAAAATTTTCAGAAATCATCCTTTTTGCCATTTTAATAGTGAAATAGTATTTTATCCCCTTCATATACTATAACTTATTCAGCCATTTCCTAATTGATGGGTATCCCCTCAGTTTCCAAGTCTTTGTACCACAAAAACAGCTGCTATAACTATTTTTGTATATATGGGCTTTTTCCCTCTTTATTTGGTCTTTTTTGTGTTTTCTTTTTTTTTTCTTTTTGGGGGGGAAGATTAATTCTAGAAGTAGTATCACTGAGTCAAAGTTTACACACAGTTTAATAGCTTTGGGGTACAATTCCAACTGCCTTTCCAGAACAACTGAACCATTAATAGTGAGTTCACAACTCCATTAATGGGACATTTAGTGTACCTGTTTTTCCATAGTCCATCTAGTATTAGTCATTTTCTACTTTTTATCGGCTTTGCCAGTCTAATAGGTAAGAGTTGGTACCTCAGAGTTTTTTTTCTTAATTTGCCTTTCTATAATTACTAATTATTTTAGAGCAATTGTGTTAAACTCAACATAAGGATCCCTACACCTGCACATTGACTTAGTTTTAAAATGTTTATTATCTGTGTTTTATTGAATCCTTATTTATTTTGTTAAATATTTCACAATTACATTTTAATTTGGTTCAGGAGTGCTGTGGGCTCCATGAAGCCAGTGGGCCATGTGTTTGACATGTTTGAATTAAAGCATTTTTCACATAATATTGATTATTTTTAAAATTTCATTCTCCCTACTGAGAGAAATTAGTATCATACTATTATATTAATAACTAATTATTAATTTATGATCCATCCTTTTCCTCCTATTTCTGTTAAGACTCTACTTCTGAAGAAGTCAGTCAGTCTCAGAAGGACATCACTGATAAGATTACCCCTCTCCTAAGGCATATACTCCTTAACTAGGTTGGGCAGGACCCCACACAACTGGGAAACCTAATTAGACTATAAATAGAATCCAGTCTGGGGGAGCCCTTTGCCTGGGGAAAGGAACTACTGTCCTTGATCCCTTCCATTAGAGTTTAGGGTGACCTGGCTCATAAAGGAGAAAACTAGCCAGAGAGGTCCAGATGGAAATAACTTCCCCTGCTCAGATTGCTGGAGGCTGCTGAGTCTCATGATTAAGCCACATTCTCAGCAAGAGTAGCTGAAGACTTTTAGCCCACCTCCTCATTAAATGTTCACAGATCAGGGTTTTACTTGCCAAGAAAGTTCCCTGTCAGAATGTACATACCTGATTTAAGATGTTTTAGCATCTCCCTTGGCAACTTTGGTTACTGAAAGAAACCACTGACCATCAATTTATTATTACCTAGCCTAATTAATAAATTAGGAAACTCTGTCACTTGGAATTTTCATTTGTTACACTATTCTTTGATTGTCTATTCCTAACTCTATTTTCTACCTAAACATAAGCATCATAGATTCAGAGTGGTCAAGGACCTTGAAACTTATGTTTTACACACAATGAAACCAAGATCCCAAGAAGGTATGTGACTTGCCCAATGTCACCCAGGTTGTAAGTAGTAAAGCCAAGATTGAAACCAAGCCAAGATTCAAAATCCAGCATTTCCCCCACTGTACCAACCCCTCTCCCAAAGTTTCCCAATTCTCCAAAGCTTCCAGTGGTTCTGTCATCTCATTGATAAGGACTTTCCCTCCAATAATACAGATTACAGCTCATTCAAGTCTATCAATCCTAGGTCATTCTGCCTCTCACTGCCACACCTACCTCCAACTTCACACAAAATCACCACAGAGATTCCAGCTAAAATGCTAATGACCTTCTACCAGTTTTCTTGGAATTGCTTATATTTTTAAAAATGGGCTTTTCAGCTATTACTTATCCTATCTCTTTATTTTCCTGGTCATACATTTCTCTGATGACATCCTTAATCCTGCTTCTTCTAAAAAATTCCTCATTTGTAATGTGTAATAGTTTACACAAGCCCACCATATGCCTATCTGTTATCTTTTGGGTGATCCTCAATATTAATTTTTCAGAGAACATTGTATTCTGTCCCTTGTAACAATATAGGGTTAACTAATAGAAGAATCAGTTCAAAACTGGGCTGAGCTCATTATCTATTTGTAGTATGTATATACATACACAACACACACATATAATACACACACATATATAAACATACATGCACATTCATATATACATACACATACATATACATACATATATACATACACACACACATACATACATATACATACTGTTAAAAAGTGATTTTTCTTAGTAATCATTGTCTTGGAGACTCAGAGACTTCCAAAGTTCAGTTTCTTTTTCAGAAGGACATTACTGATAATGAAATTTCACGGAGTTTCCTTATCCTGGTCAAATCCCAAACCAAGCTTGAATCAATTCAGTACCTTAACCAAAGGTACTAAAGCTCCATTGTGTTCTGCTCAGGCTTGGGTAGAGACGGATTCTTCTGCTTAGATAGCCCAACTCTCGAAGTTGGCTCCTATGACTGTGGAGTGGTCTGATAGAAGAGGTATTTCCTCTGTCAGGAGGTAAAACAATAATGGGGTGATATCAGACCCTGTTGAAAAGGCATAACAACTGGGAACCTCAACCCCAAATCAAGTTTTGGACTGGCTCCTTTAGGGGGGCTCAGTCTTTGTAGCTTTGCATGAATGCCTTCAGCTTGAGAGACAACCTAATTTCATTTGTCTTCCTTAGATCAAACTCTGCCAGGTTGACAATGGATACATATATATGTATATACTGATAGAGTGGCATTATGAGTCATCTGTAATCATCCACACCGCCATGAGTCATTGGAGGAGGTCTTTGGTGGAGAATTCATTGATGATCTCCAGTAGAGTCATAGCCAAGAAAAAATATCAATATAAATAATTTTCTGCTCTGTGAATATAAAGCCTCCAACCCCTTGGTGGGTGGTATCTCGAAGGCACTGAGCTGCTTTCCTGTGAGGGAATGTGATTCCTGATTGGATTAGAGAAAGCTGAGCCACCATACTTCATGAGCAGAGAAAGAATTATTTTTGTTGGATAGATTTTGAGAAAGGACCTCAAGAGAGATTGCAAAGTGTGGATTTCTAAAAGGTACACAGGAGCCCCAGAGCTCCAAATATGATGGAGGGAGGGTTGCATTCCCTATATGTCTGCCACTCTGGAGCTCTAGTCCACCATTCAAAAATCGTCACTTAACCTCCATCTCCATTCATCAGTCATGATGTTCTGTTTTAAAGTGTGTGGCCCAGAAGCTGAGGTTAAATACATTCTCCACTCACAGGGCATTGTGGCTTAGCTGTTTTTTTTTTTCCAGCCAATTATGGAGTTATGTCTCCTTACAAGTAGTGCAGACTCTTGGCCTATCAAGTGAGTGGAGGTACATTGGTATTACCTCTAAAGACCTAAACAGCTTAACCTTAATGCTGTGTGCTAAAAAACAGCAACAACAAACAGCAACAGCAAAACTCAACAACAACAAACAAAAAAACCCCATTGGTTGGTTCTGTCTACACTTATAAAGTAAAACGGCAAAACCAGATAATTCGTTTCCCAAATAATTTTCCTCCAAAGTAAAGCAAAACCAAAGAAAATTGGTGATTGAAATAAAAGTGCTTTAAAGTTCCAATCACCAAGAGATTTCTTCAATTATCTATTTAATTCTATTTGTAGATACAAATTTAAAAAAAAAGAAAAAAAACACTTTTATTTTTAAACTCCAAATCAGCAGGCTTCACATTTTGTTGAAATGTATTTATTTATTTGCTTTTTTTTTAACACTTATTTTATAATCACTTTCCTAAGCATTTGATAAACATTACTTGGTTATAATGTAACACAATGAATGAGTGAAGAAAATGTTTTTGTTCTTTGGGTGACCAGGCATATCAAACCTCTAGGGAGTTTTGCAGAAAAAAATATGGTTATTTCTTTCCTCAGATTGTGACACATTATCAATTAGCTGCAGTGGTAAACCATTAACTTCCAATGACAAAGAGTGTGAATCACAATGCAAGCCTTGCTAGGTACAGAATTTGCAAGTTGAATTCTGGGAGAATAACCTTTTTGTCTGGCTTGTCCTGCTGGGCAGGCCAAGCACACACACTCAGCACTTAGCTCCTTTCTAACCTTTCTTTCTGTTCTGTGCTCCTTTGGGTTTGAGTACCTGGCTGAGGGGCTTTTCCTCAGTGGGCTCTCTCCTGTGTTCTTGCCTTATCTTTCACCAGCACCGCTGGAATCCTGGGGAGAGTGGGAGTAGCATGGGAACAATACCCACCGGCTGTTTGCTCTGTCACTGTGTTCTGCTTTGAGGTTAAAAAAGAGAAGAGCTTTTAAATCAAATGTAGTCTGAGACATCAAGCCAGTGCAAGCTCAACAAAGTCTCTTATTGAAAGCAGGACAG
Organism: Phascolarctos cinereus; assembly: GCF_003287225.1. Taxonomy (NCBI): domain Eukaryota; kingdom Metazoa; phylum Chordata; class Mammalia; order Diprotodontia; family Phascolarctidae; genus Phascolarctos; species Phascolarctos cinereus. Next base: position 63,858,837 of record NW_027556180.1, read on the forward strand.
AGGAGGAAGAGGTAGCTAGGTCTGAAACTTCCAGAGGGCAGGTGTAGTTTGTGCAGAAATTATCCTATGAAGCAAAAGATTGTCAAGATTCTTTCTATTTAGTCTATTTTTTTCAAGTTAGAGGTCCTTAACCTGTAGTCTACGGAACTTTTCTTTAAAAAATGTATTTTGGTAACTATTTCTATATAACTAACTTCCTTTGTAATCATACACATTTTATTTTATGCATTTAAAAACATGATTCTGAAAAGGTGTCCATAGACTTCACCAGATTGCCAAAGGCATCCCTGACACAAAACAAGGCTAAGGACCCTTGATTTTAGCAAACAATTAATTTGCTATGACCACCTCATAGGAACAGCCCCAAATAGAACCAAATAGGTACTAAGTGCTGATAAAGGTGAAAGTGGCCTAACTTCTATATCTTTTTCCTTTGAAGAAGACTTTGTTAAATCTATCCAAGTCAACATACTCCAATGCCCATTTTGTGCCAAGGACAGTGCCTGGGTGCTGGGGATACAAAGACCAAATGAACAACAGTCCCTGTCTTCAAGGAATTTACAATATAGTGGTCAAAGGGTGAAACTGGAGATGGATGAGACAGCAGAAATTCTAGAAATAATTGGCAATAATTGAAAATGGAAACTTTATTTCGAAATCTGGAAATTCAATTCAATTCTATTTTCAAAAATTATGTGTTAACACTTGTTATTACAACAATGCATTGTGCTAGGTATACCCACAAAAGAATTGACAGTCCCTGACTAGACATGAGTCCATTATGATCTCCAAATGATCATATTTTGGAATGATCTCTAAAAAAAAAATTAAGGGGTGAAAAAGAGGGATGCATTGAGAGAAGGGGGAAAGGCAAGGTGGAATAGAGAAATTTTTTTCTCACATAAAAAAGGTTTGCAAAGAAGAGGAGAAAATGGCGGAAAGGAAGGTAGCAGGCAATGCTTGAACTTTTAGCAGAATTGGCTCAAAGGGGAATATATATATATGTATATTATATATATATACATATATATATGTATATTATATATATATACATGTTATATATGTAATATATATATATACTATATATATACTATATATATAAAATACACACAGACACACACACACATAGACACACACACACACATATATGTATACATACATTCAGTTTGGCATAGCCATTTATCTTACCCAATAGGAAAATAAGAGGGAAAGGGAATAAGAAACACTAATAAATAAATATGTATTGAGCACTTAGTATGTATCCAAGTCATGATGTCTTGGGTTTCTGCCACTTACTAGTTGAGTGACCTACAGCAAGTCATATCACTCTCGGAGTCTCATTTTTCTTTTTGTAAAAGACAAATGCCCTGCAATTCACATTCTAGAGGTGACTTGGTACAATGAAACTAGATTTAGAGGATTTAGAAATGGATGACCTACTTTCAAATCTGTCCTTGACCGTTACTAACAATGTGACCTGTCTGGGCCTCAGTTTCTTCATTTGTCTAAAATGGACTAAATGATCTCTGAGGCCCATTGCAGCTCTAAATCTGTGATCCTAAAATATATATAATCACATTTAGTTATCAACCCCTTAGGTGAGTTGGGGCTTATAGTGGAATGGGAGCTCCTTGAACTCATAGATGGCTTTTCATTTCTTCCTTGACATCCTCGGCACCAAGAATGGAGTAGGGGCATGGCAGACAGGAGATGGATGACTCACCATACCAGCTCTGTTCATACCTATGATTAGGTGCTTAATATATGCTGGTTGAATTAAATTGGACTGATCTAAACTATATTTACCAGTCATTCTCCCATTAATATATTATTTTCCTTGAAACCACCTCACCCCTGGAACACATAGTCATTTCTCCAAGTAGACAGAATTTTAAAAACAAATAAGTAAATCCACATTGTGTAAAACCTCAACGACATTGGCTCTGCCCCTATTCGTAGACCTGTAGATAGCCACAAAAATAAATTTACAGAAGGCATTTAGAAGAGAGCAGACAAAAAGATAGGGAAGGGCATCAAATCTATCTGTAGGAAGCTCATCTGCTAAGCCATCTAGAGTGTGAGGGAGAGAATGCAGCCTTGGAAAGGATCTCAGATGTCATGCAGTATATGGACTGGGGCAGGAATGCCTTACTAATTTTTACAAATGAGGAGAATGAGGCTCACAGCGATGAACTGATTTGCCCAGGGTCATACAGGTGCTAGAGAGTAGAGCTGAGATTCAAGCTTGAGTCTTTCAGTTCTAAATCTAGAGCTCTCCCTATAGTACCCCTCACAAGGGGCTCCTAGCTGGGTTTTCTAGGGCTATGGTTGGCTTTGACCTTGCAGGTAACCTGAGGGAATGCTGCACGGCATTTGTGAGTAGGAAGGAAACAAGCTAGTGAGAGGAATACTTGGGCCAAGTGGTGCTGGAGGGGTGCAGGGTTTAGAAAAGTGGTAGAATTTATCTGATTTTGCCAAAAAGCTTCAGGCTTATTCTTGTTCTGCCTGAATAAGTTAAGTATCACTGTTAACAAATGGCACCATAATAACAGCTTGAGTGTCTTAACGACAGTCAAGATAAAAAGAAAGGCGAAGTCCCTTCCTCCCCCACCAGCGCACACAAAACCCTTCTGTGATTTCTCTGGAGCTCAGCACCGCTGTGCTGATCATAGCAGAGGTCAAAGCAGGATGCTGGTGTAAGTATTTATGCTTCTCAGGGTGCCCTAGAAGCTAAAACCAGTTTTGTCTTTGAGGGAATACATGAAACAAAAATCTCTGCAGGAAAAATGATTTTTATTTTCAGAGCTTCCCTCATGTTTTGCATGCTTCCCAGTGAGGCTGGGAATGCAAGAGATTTTCAGGCAGTGACTTGAGATTCTATTAATTTTGACTAGAGGAAATGACCTTTATTCATAACATCTAGAGGTACCCAGATGCTGATGCTTGAAGTAGCTTATCTGTGCCTAACACCCTTCAGAATCAAGTTAAAAATTCCTTTCTGGATTCTGGTTTAATGGGGTCAAAACTGCCTCTGGAATCAGAGGGCCTCAGCTCAAATCCTTTCTTTGATGCTTATTATTTGATTTGGGACAAATGATTTAGGTTTCCTGAGAACCTCAGTTTCTTTTTCTGTAAAATAAAGAGACTGGATGAAATGGCCTCTGAGACACCTTCTACTTCTAACCCTATGAATTTTATGAGTGCTTTAAATATTATGGTAACAAAAATAAAATAAACAACCAAAAAACATCCCTCTGGTTTTCTAAGCTTAGACTTTCTTGTAACAGATTTCCTCTACTCTTGATGGGCAGCTGGGTGGTGCAGTGGATAGAGGGCTGGGCCTAGAATGGGAAAACTCATCTTCTTCAGTTCAAATCTAGCCTCAGGCACTTACTAGCTGTGTGACCCTAGGTAGGTCACTTAACCCTGTTTGCCTCAGTTTCCTCATCTGTAAAATGAGCCAGAGAAGGAAATGGCAAACTACCCCAGTATCTTTGCCAAGAAAACCCCAAATGGGGTCACAGAGAGTGGAACGTGACTGAAAAATAACTAAACAACAACTCCTGAGGTGTCCTTTTCTCTTGTCTAGTACCCCTAACTTGATTCTTTTCTGTAATTTCCCTTATCTAGTGTTCCTTGGGAAATTCTGGCTCCTTGTCTAATCGATGCCTTCCTGTCAGCAACATCAGAGCTGGTAAACCAACCAAATGTGCCCGCCAGTGATTTTTCTCTCTTTAAATGTGAACCCATTCTCTTAAGGGCCAGGATAGTAGAGAAGAGAGTGTCTACAGTTTTAGCTACTGTTGGATTGTTTGTGATATTGTACAGTGGTCTTTGCTACATCTTTTCAGTAAATCCCCTTGTAGAAGCTAATTGGTGTTAGTTGGGGAGATTCTAACTGGTGATTGATATGGGAAGGGAAGAAAACACATTGAATGACTTCGTGAATGATATTAGAAATCTCCCAGCCCCTTAGGATTATACCCAGAACCCAGGGCGAGAATAGCTTAGCTTTTTAGTATGGATTGGGATAGTAAACCCAGAACCTGAATACATGCATGAAGAATCCCCAATCCCTCTTAATTCTAATGCTTTCCCTCTATGAATTATTTCCTATTTATCCTGTATATTCCTTGCTTCGTATATATTTGTTTGCATGTATTCTCCTCTGTTATATTGCAAGCTTCTTGAGGGCAGGAACTGTCTTTTGCCTCCTTTTGTATCTCCGACACTTAGCACAATGCCTAACACCTAATTGGTGCTTAATAAATGTTTATTGATTGATTGATTGAGATATGCAATTGTTTAGAGGTAAGAACACTCAGCAGAGAGTTAAGAGACCTTGAGTGAAAGTCCCTTGGATAGCACTGACTGGTTATTGTCTGTTTCAGATAATCACTTAACCTAGCCAGACCTGCCTGCTAGTATTTAAAATGAGTGGCTTGAGCTAAATGACCTTTAAGGTCCTTCACAGCTCAAAAATTCAATGTCTCAACTGAATTAAAAGTAAAATTATCTTCATGTCAGCCACTGAACAAAAATGACTTGCTTGTAAGATTTGGGTGGGAACTATTGAGAAGAAGAAAGACAAGAAATCCCTTTTTCTAGTATTCCTTTCATCATCAAATAATATTTTTGAATTCAGTACGGTCTGGTCTATTGAAGAACGTCACCTGAGAAAATTCCCATCACAGTCCTCTTTGGTGATGAACACTGAACAGAAACTGAGCTTTAATTCACAGTGAGATGCTATCAGTTTGGATGCATATCAAGATGTATCATTTTGGCATTCACTCTGGAGATGCGCTTGGAGTTGGAATCTCTTAAGTCCTTGTAAATGCAGTCACAGATGCTGAGCTGAGGGTTAAGTAGGGGGGTGGGGAGGACGTCACATCTCTCCTTCCCAGAAAGCAGTTTTTTCAGAAAGACAGTAGCTGTGTGTGTGAGAGAGAGAGGGTCTGTGCCCTAATCTTCGATCAGAGCCCAAGAAGTGACAAAGAGGGCACTTTTCCTCTCTCTGTCTCTGCTACTGAGTCCCTAAGGGTCAGAAGGCAACAGCTGAGCATTTCAGCCTCTTGGGATGCAGATTTGCAACACTGCTCTTTCTCATCCATGCTTGAGTGGTTCAGGGCACAACTGTTTCCTCTGGCTTGATTAACAGGACACAAGAAATGATTCCACGGTGGGCCTGACTGAGGCAGGCAAGATCAGAGCCCAGAGTTCAGCACTTTTCCCTCACCCTATTCCCCACCTTGGTTTCTCTGTTAGAACTTACGCAGAATGCAGAAACTGCAGCAGGGTTTGAATAACTATTGGAAGGAGGACTGGGGTGGGGCACAAACAACTCCATCGTGAAGATGCTGGCTTGTTGAAACAGATAAAACATCTGCTTATTTGTAATCCCTTGAGCAAGTTTGTTTTTTTTTTTAATTAGGAAATTATTCTATAAATATTGGTGACTATTCACTTCTATTTTATTGGCCCAGACTGATATTTTTTCTGACATTAACCATATTAATGATACAGGCATGACCCTCAGTGCCATTTGAGACCATCAATCTAGGCCAGCTTAATTCAGTACTTGGCTTACTGCAGACCCTCTACTAGGGAACTGAACTAGACCACGTGGCCTTTGATGGTGGGTCAGTGAGGCCTCATTCCTGCTCTTACTCTTTACTTTACTCTGCCTCATTTCTGTTCCTATGCCATTCATTCTCCCTTTTAAATTTACCCACTGGTAAAGTTAGTATCCTGGCCTGTTATAGAACCCAGACCTCCAACACCAATTTTTCTTTGGCACTGGGCACTGAAATGATACTACTTAGCATTTGGTATTCTCAGTACTTCAATGCCCTATCAGCCTCAAGTGTGGGGTGGGAGAAAGGCATTCTCTCTACTGACAGAGGTCGTACACCTATCCTTCTTAACTAGTGAACATGGACAATTGCTTTGTCTAAAAAATGCATAAACGAACTTAGTAATGGGCCTTTCCAAACTTAGCATAGTTGGTCCTCTGCTATAAGACACATAGCCCATCACTGGGCTGGTGTAAAAGCCCATCCAGTCATGGTGAGCTTGATCTCTGCTGCCATAGTGGAGTTAATCAGTCGGTCAGCACATAAACATTTATTAAGTGCCATGGAATGTGCTAAGTGCTGGGGATACAAGAAAGCACAAAAGGAAGTCCATGCTGTCAAGGAGATCACAATCTATTGGGGGAAACAATATACAAACAATTTGTTGTTGTTTTTTTTTCAGTTGTGTCTGAATCTTTGTGACCCCATTTGGGATTTTCTTGGTTTTAAGACACTAGAGTGGTTTGCCATTTCCTTCTCAGTTCATTTTACAGATGAGAAAACTGAGGCAAACAGAGTTAAGTGACTTGCCCAGGTCACACAACTAGTAGGTGTCTGAGGCTAGATTTGAACTCAAGAAGAGAAGTCTTTCTGACTTCATGCCCATCACTGTATCCACTGTACTGTCTAGTTTCCAATGAGAACAATTATGTACAGCCAAAATATATGCAGGATAAATTGGAGATAATCACTAGACAGAAGACACTAGCGTTAAGGGGGATCAAGAAAAGCTTCTTATAGTAGATGGGATTTTGTGTTGTGTGGTTGTGGTTTGTCCTTTATTCTCAAAGAGGACCATGACATCAGGGAGATGATGACATGACTTGCAATTGACTTTGATTTGAGTGAGGGAGGGCTATGCAAGGTCACCAGCTTCACTTTGTCCTCCAGAGCCATCTGGATCCAGTGGCCTGATATAGATCAGGATGACTGGAGATGGGCCTGGTTGCAGTGGGAGAACTTAGCCCTTTAAGCTAAAGTCTTTTCAAGTTCTCATTTTGGGAGAGGCAAAGCCTGTTCAGTGAATTGGCCTCTTAAAGAAGTGAGTGAATGGATGGCCCCTTCAATTAAAAAAAAAAATCAAACTGGGAGGGGAAAACCCTCAGGGTCACTGGCCAAAAGAGATGGGAATTTATTTGGAACTTGAAGGAAGTCAGGAGGCCAAGAAGGTTGCTTCCATGCCAGGATCACGCATCTTCAGATACCTAGCTAACAGACCCTCAAGAATTCTCTCTGAGAGCACCATTCTTAGTCACGTATGTTAAACTAGACAGTGAGCTGGAGACCCTGACATGATTGTGGTAACTGATTCAGACTGAGGAGATCAGATCTAGAGCTAGAAGAGAATCTAGAGGTGCTGTAGTCCTACTCATTCACTCTGTGGATAAGAAAACTGAGGTCCACAGAGTTCACTTACTAGCTGTGTGACCTTGGGCAAGTCACTTTACCCTTTTTGCCTCAGTTTCCTCATCTGTAAGATGAGCTGGAGAAGAAAATGGTAAACCACTCCAGTATATTTGCCAAGAAAACTCCAAATGGGGTCACAAAGAGTCAAATATGATTTAAATGACTGAACAACAACAAAAATACACACACATATGTGCATGAGTGTGTATATGTATGTATGTATATACATACTACATACATACACATTTGTGTATATGTAGAGCCAAGAGCCAAGAAGCACCCATGGTACCATAAAGCTTTTGGCTGCCTTACCTGTAAGAATGAGAATAAAACTAATCAACTGCAAATTTTCATGAGTACAAAGCCCAAGTTGGCAATTTTTGTGTATCTGTCAAACAGGAGGCACATACCAGCAAATACTATACTTTTGCATTTATCTTTAATAATATATTTGAATTACATTAATATGCAAATAGATGCAGCCCCAAGGAACTTTTGAAGTTGTCAGAGCCGCTCTCTGGCAACAAAGTTTTCATGTCTCTGTGCATTCCGCAATATTCCCTTGATTTTTAAAAATGTGCTCACCTGATGTATTGTAATTATGGGATCAAAAATGACAGGGTGATGTTATTCCAAAGTTAAAATGAATGATAATGATACCTTGGATTTATATAGTGTCTTTCTTCTGAAAAACTCAAAGAGCTTTTGCATATATTATCCCATGTATCCTCACCACATTCTTGTGAGGTATTATTATCCCCATTTTACAGATGGAGAAACAGAAGAATAGATTCAAGTTGTGAGACTTCCCCAAAAGACACCAAGAGAATCTGACAAAAGGGGAGTAGAGGCTGACTTCTTTTCACATCTGGTGCAATACTCGAGGTGACAAAGAGAGCAGACTGCCTTCTGAGGTTGTGTGTACTTCACAGGGACTCTATTCTCTCTAGTTTTCAGACCCAGCCAGCCTGCCCAGTAAAAGTTCTTCCAGTCAAGTCTATCTTTTTGATGGACTTTGCTTCTACTTCAAGGAAAATGACATTTGCTTGATATTTAAGTTGAAGTGACAGAATTCCTTTCAATTCCCATCGTGCCTTTGGTAGCTAGCACCAATGCCATGTATAGCACTCTGAAACTTTACTTACCAATATTGTACGGTTGGAGGCAGAGCTTATGCCCTTTGTGCTACATTTTTGATCCTATATCCAAATCTGGGCACCTTTTCCTTAATTTTAGTGTATATTTCTCTTGGTGCTTGTCATTTGTACTTTTATCATTATGCCCTATGTCGCAGCCTCAGTATTTGCTACCTGTGTGATGTTAGACAAATCACTTAACTTCTCTGAGACTCAGTTTTTTCATCTTTTAAGTCAGAGGCTCCCAAACTTATTTGGCCTACTGCCCCCTTTCCAAAAAAAAAAAAAATTACTCAGCACCCCCCTGGAAATCCCCTTTAATGGTTTTTTTTGGGTGAAATTTGTGCCATTTTGAAAAAAAAAATAAAATGACACATCTTAAATTTAATAATTTATCATAAATTTGTGGGGTTTTTCCTGCATTGAAATTTTGATGGCACAATATTGCATCATGTAACTGCATAGTATCCTGTAAATAAGTCTTTACACGCACATATTCCTGCTGCTGCATGTTGAACTTCCCAATAATGTGTGACACACTCACCTGCCAACACTTGCTTGTTAAGACTTGTTGGCAGACTTGACCACTGATCGGTTACAACTTGCATTTTGTGTTTATTTGGAAAATAATGTAATCACTGTGGACTTTAACTGTGTTACACAACAGATGAAAACACCTCTGAATGGTTTTAGAAATTTTTCTTATCTTTATGCATTATGCTTCCACGGTCCCCTTATTTTTGCTTAACGCCCCTCAATTTTACCCGAGGCTACTATCAGCCCCTCTCCCATCATTCCAGTGCCTCCCAGGGGGTGATATCACCCACTTTGAGAACCTATGAAGGAGGAGGAAGAGTTAATTAGACAGCCTTTGTGATCTCTGCCATCTCTAATTCTATAACCCTGTTTTTTGGTAATTGTTCTCTAATAGTTTAAAGACTTTATCAAAGCAAAGAAATTCATTTTCAAAAACCACACGTGAAAATCATGCTTAGTGGCTTTCACTTTATAATTATGCCTTATCTCAATTAGGTTGCAGACTTCTTGAGGACAGAGACTGTGACTTTTGTCATTGTATCCCCAGGGCCAATTCTAGTGCCAGGCATGTTTTAAGCACTTCACCAATGCTTGTTGTTTGATTAACTGATTGACTGTTTTGCTCTTTTTCTCAATTTTTCCATGATACCTAATACTGTTCTTGTCATGTAGACATTGATCAATAAATGCTTTTTGCATGCATGAATGAGTGGCTGAATGAAATTACAATCTCAATGAAACCTCCCCCAGTTCTTTTCTCCTTTGCAACTTGAGCCAAGTAGAGAAAAGGAACACTAAGGGAATGAAGCTAAGTTAACAGAGTTCATCCTGGTCTCCTCTAGGGAAAGGGGAGAAAAACAGAGATAGGAAATGTATTGTTTTATAACTCCTAGGGAGTGGGTGAGAGATGTTTATTTTGATAAGGGAAGGAGTTAGGATTTCCCCAGAGAAGGGAACTCCCTCACCAACTGATTATTGATTGTTTAATATAGTGGTCTATAAAGTGGGGGCTATAGAATGACCCTAAGACATGATCAGCCAATCAGAGATCTGGAAGATGATTCCCTTTTGACCCTCCCCCCAACTCACATGCCACCTTCCCTCCCCAGTGATTCATGGGCTTATTTCCAACACAACTATACCATTCCCCTTTAACATTCCTTTACTCATCTTAGTCTCATCCTTTAAAAATATCTACTTTTTGGGTAACACTTATAAAATTAATTGTTATCAAAATAGTATTTAAGACTTCTAAAATAAGCATATAGATAGATATAGATGTATACATGGGATATACATATATACATTATATATATAATACACACACATATATATACATATATGATATGAGTTCAATTTTAAATTTCAGTATTAGGGATATTTAATTTCAAAAGTTTGGAAACTTTTGGTTTAGTAGGTAAATCCTAAGGAATTGCCAGAGTTTAAGTCATTTGACCAGGTTCATGCAGCTAGTAAATATCAGAGACTACTGGGATGTGATCCTACGTTTTCCCTGAAAACCTTATTTAACTATGCTAGTTAACTGAGATTCATATATGTGATATCTGGTGTTTTTGGAATATGACCACCCTGAAAGGAATGTGGTCATAAATAGCTATTTCCTTTTCTAAGAATAAGGATATTTCCTTATCTATCAATCTAAATGTTAATTCTTTTTATTCCTTCCTTCCTCCTTTCCTCTCTCCTTCTTTGTCCTCTTCCTCCCTCCCTCCCTTCCTTCCTCTCTTCCTCCCTCTCTTCCTCCCTTCCTTCCTTCCTTCCTTCCTCCCTCTCTCCTTTCCTACCTCTCTCCCTCATTTTCTTCCTTCCTTCCTTCCTTCCTTCCTTCCTTCCTTCCTTCCTTCCTTCCTTCCTTCCTTCTTCCTTCTTTCCTTCCTCCCTCCCTTCCTTCCTCCCTCCCTTCCTCCTCTCCTCCTGGCTTTCTGGCAAAGACTCAGAAACTTCTAGTACTTCACAACTATATTAATAAGACCATCATCTAATGGAACATGACCAAGATAGTGGAGTACATGGACATAATCAAATAGAAAGGAAAAATGGAAAGTTGTGTTTATCTTTGAGAAGACTTGGAGAGAGACGACAGTTTTTTTTTCATATATCAAGGATTTTAATGTGGAAGAAGGATTAGGTTTTGTTTGATTTGAAAGTCTAGAGCTAGGATTAGAGGGTAGAAGAAATGGACAGTTAGCTTTCCATTTAATAAAGAAAGTATTTTCTAACAATTAGATCTCTCCCCAAATAGGGTGGTTTGCCCTTTCCTTCAAAGATCCACAAAGATCTGCAAAGGGTTACCCTCCTTTTGTTCTTAAGACCTCATCTCTATGCCTGGGCCAGAATCAAAGGATCAGTCTGAAGTTCATCCCACTGGAAATATTTAAAGAGAGGCAGATGGCTATCTGTCAGTGGAGGAGGTATCTATAATGGGTGAGAGGTTGGGGTAAGATCATCTCTATTCTACTAGCCTAGAAGTCAGAGAACTTCAGTTAGAATCTCAGCTGCATGACTTAGATCAAATTTATTTTCTTTTCAAAAAAATGCTTTTTTAAAAAATTTCATCTCTCTCTCTCTCTCTCTCTCTCTCTCTCTCTCTCTCTCTCTCTCTCCTCTCTCTCTCTCTCTGACCTCCCTACCCCAACTGGAAAAAGAAAAGAAAAGAAAACCCTGGCAGCACACATAGTCAAGAAAAACAAATTCCCAGTTTGGCCACGTCTAAAAATGTTTCTCTCTTTTTGCAAGTTTCTTCCCTCTGCATCACCTACCTCTTCCTACCATCACTCCTTCCTATCTCACAAGTCTATTGTGAGGACCAAATGAAATTAAAGGGCCTTATTATCTGTAAAGTGAGACTTAACTGAGAGATGATATTGCTCCATGGTGATGGCATCTAACTCAATGTGTTCATTTTCTTGCCATTTTTGGATTAGGGAATAGACAATCTCTGGTTATTTTCAGGGCAGTCCTGGAGAAGGGGAGAAAGAAAGAAATAGTATTTACCAATCATAATTACACCCCTTTTCAAAACTGAGCAGTCTCTCCCTGTCCTTTCCTCCCTCAATTTGGATTGTATGTGTATAGGGGAACAACAACAACAATGACAACAACAATAATAATAATAAAATAATATAGTGTTTATGTAGCTCTTTAAAGTTTACAAAGTACTTTACATATGTTATCTTGTTGGATACCCACAGCAAGTAGAGAAATATTGAATACTGTGGATAAGTTCACTTACCTTGTTGGTATAATTTCCAGGGATGTGTACACAGAAGATGAAGTTGATTTATGCATTGCCAGAATTACTCAGTGTTTGGGAGGCTCTGAAGGAAAGTGTGGGAGAGGAGAGGTATTAGGCTGCCTACCAATCTTAAGGTCTACAGAGCCATTGTACTGACCTCATTCTTGTATGCTTGAAACCTAGGCACTCTACCAGCACCATGCCAGGAAACAATTGCTTCCCTTCGAATTGTCTTAGGAAGATTCTGAAGATCACCTGGCAAGATAAGGTTCTGGACACTGAAGTCATTCCTTGAGCTGAATTGCCAAGCATTTAAACTCTGCTTTAGAGAGTGCAACTCCGATGGGCTGGACACATTGTTAGAATGCCAAAAGCATATTGTCCAAAAGACTGTTGTACAGAGAACTCTCATAAGGAAAAAATACTCACATGGAGGTCAGAAGAAGTGATACAAGGACACTGTCAAGGTCTCTCTGAAGAATTTGGAATTGATTGTGAGACATGGGAGACATTGGCACAGGACCTCCAAGCTTGGCATGCCTGCATCAAAGAAGGCACTGTGCTCTACAAGCAAAGCAGAATTGCAGTAACTCAAAAGAAATATGAGATGCCCAAATGTAGAGACATCTCCACGCCAAATGTTCATATGGATTATTTGTGCCTGACTTGTGGTAGGGCCTTCTGGGCTCCTGTTGGTGTGATCAGCCACAGTCAGACACACTATACCTTGACCCCAACATAGTGATGCCATTTTGTCCTCTTCAAGAAATAAGGACAACCATCAACCAACCAACATCTATTATTTTGTTGGATTCTCACAATTCTCTGAGGTAGTTGCTATTGGGAGCACCTAGATGGTACAGTGGACAGAGTGCCAGGCCTGGAGTCATCTTCCTAAATTCAAATCTGACCTCAGACACTTACTAGCTGTGTGACCCTGGGCAAATGACTTAACTCTGTTTGCCTCAGTTTCCACATCTGTAAAATGAGTTGGAGAAGGAAATGTCAAACCAGTATCTTTGCCAAGAAAACCCCCAATGGGGTTATGAAGAGTCAGACACAGCTGAAAATGACTGAACAACAACAACAACAATAACAAAGTTGCTATTAATATCCCTATTTTACAGATGGGGAAATGGAGGCTGAGAGAGTTGGTGAGTTGGTCAGGGTCATGTGGCTAGTAAGAACCTGAGAGATGATATAAACTCTGGTCTTGCCGACTTCATATTAGGTTATCCAAAATGCAATCTCGAATGAAAGGGGGTCATCCTCAGCCAGCTTGTGGCTTCTGGCCGCAGTCCAGCTATGACTCAAAACTGCATTTTTTTCTCACTAATTTACACAGTCCCTTTATGCTTCCTTTTTTTCCTACCTTTACTAATCCAGCTTCCCAATCTTTTTCTCTAGATCTAATCTATCCCTTGTCCAGGCCATTTTCTGTACCACCTGGGTGGGATGTTTTCATGGCGTCTCTCTCATGAACTATCTGCTTTCCATTTCCCAAGAAATGTGCTTTTCTATCCCTACTCTTTGTCCCCAAAACATTTTCCTACAGCTCAGACTTTGAGTGTTCCTGATCAAAACTGAGCTGAGTTCAAAGTAGAATTTTACCACAGTATAAAAAGCCAGAGTGGGGTAATGAATAGAGTATGCCTAACTTTGGATTCCCTCACTTAAGCTATATGTGCCTCAGGCAAACTCACTAGGCTTTATCTACTAAGTTATAGACTGCTTGCAATTTGCTTTAGTGAAGGGAGTCTTCCACCTGAGGGAGAAAAATCATAGATCCTTTGAATACTTCTGATTAAAAACCTGAAGCTAAAAATGCAAATTATAGGAAGGAAAAAAAAAAGCAGCTTCTTTCAGCTAAAATATCGCAAAGGGTGAAAGATACTCCAGGGTTGGGGTCTGAGGTTATGGTTATCATTTTCTTCATCCCAGAATCTGTAGCTAATAACTTAAGGAAAGAGCAGCTAGGAAGCAACTGCTTGGGTCACAGGCTCTGACATTTAGACTTAATTACACGCAAACCCTAAAAATATGGATTTGAGAGCCTTTGACCTCATTCTGCTATCATTTTCTTTAAAATCGAGAAACCAAAGAGCAAGCAATACCCTTGCATGTGTCTCTATGATCTTATCCTTATCTCCTAGCACCTCATACGATGAATAGCATAAAAGTTATCTCTTTACCCTGACCAGTGACAGATGGATGGGATTCCAAATTTAGGACAGAAGTAGACCTAACTTCAGGGCAGCTAGGTGGCACAGTGGATAGAGTACCAGGCCCAAAGTCAGGAAGACTCAGCTTGCTGAGTTCAAATCCAACCTCAGACACTTCCTAGCCATATAACCCTGGGCAAGTCATTTAACTCCATTTACCTCAGTTTCCTCATCTGTAAAATGAGCAGGGGAAAGAAATGGCAAACTACTCTACTCTCTCTGCCAAGAAAGCCACAAATGGGGTCATGAAGAGTTGGGTATGGCTGAAAGCAACTGGACAACAACAACAACAGATCTAACTTGAGTTGATCATCATGCTTTAGGCTGCAGTGGGGAGTTGATATTCTAATAAAGAAACAGCAAAGCAGATGAAAGCACAGCTTGACTTCATGAGGACATATTGATAACACAGCATTCTGTGTTGCTTTTAAAGTTTATAATGTACTTTCTTTATGTCCATGTCTGCATGTATCATCTCCATTTTATAGAGGAGGAGACTGATGTTCAGAAAAGTAAAATAATTGCATAGCAATCAACTCTTAACTTAGCTCCTCTGACCCTAGTACCATTCACTCCTCTTTCCAGCATATCCTGCTGCCATAAGGATTACACAGTGTCTTTTTAGTATAGATATGAGGGACCAATTTGTTTTGCATCAACAAGAAAAGTATCTAAAAGTCAATTGATGTGGACTCATTAATGTTTACCCCCCTCCCCCCAAAAAGCATCTACATGATAAGTTTACTGCACACTTGCTCGTAAATAAAAGAAGGAATAATCAGATTTAGAATTAAGCTAATTGCTTTTGCTTGCCATTTAAAAACAGCATAACTAATCTAATTAGCTAAATTTATTAGAAGCAAATGTGAATGAACTTGTAAATTGGATCTGGGGAACCAGCAGTGTTGGCATCTTTGTATCAACACAAAAGAGGGCAGGCCAGATTTAAACTACCTTTGTTTTTAAAAATGCAAAATACATTGAAACAGAAAGAACAGATACCAATTTAAAAGGTACCAGTTCACCTCCAGCTAGTAACTCTCATTGGACTAAAGTCATACATAAGGGGGATCGGATGGGGGGGAGAGAGACAGAGAGAGAGAGACAGACAGAGACAGAGACAGAGACAGAGACAGAGACAGAGAGAGGCAGAGAGTAAGATTCTGTAGAGTCCTGTATAATGGACAGTTAGCCTTAGTTATCTGCCCTGCCTGGTTTCAATGCCATGGGACAAGATACCCCATTCAGGATAAGATCATCATTCCTCAACTCACCACCATACTGCTACCTCAAGCCTTGATTTTCACCATCTCCTTTACTCTCGTCTCCCCTCTGGTTGGAGGGCTGGAGGGTGAAGTGTAAACTCCTCCCAATGCCTTCCTCTAAAGAGGACAGAAACTGGACCCTCAGTTCACCACCCCACCATGGATGCCTTCTGGTGTAGCTCTTTTTCCTATGTCCTTTTGTGTGTTACCTCCTCCCTAGATTGTAAGCTCCTTGAGGGCAGGGACTATCTTCTTAGCACAGTGCCTGGCACAGCTGCTTAATAAATGTTTATTGGATTAGAAGACTTACCTGACTTCAAGTATGGCTTCTGATACATATTGATTGTGTGACCCTGGAAAAGTCACTTAACTTCTCACACAAGTCTTTGAAACTCTAAATCACAGTAAAGGTATTGATTTACTTCAATAGGCTCTCCATGCCAATGAAACCGCAAGTCATTTACCTGTATATGTAAATATACACATATGTAGATATGCATGCACTTATACACAGACCTGATTATATGTGCACATAAAATATACATGTAGTATAAACATGTTATGCAAATATGTGTGAGAATATGTATGAATACATATATACACATATAATTACTGAATAATATAATTAGTGAATATAATTACTAAAGAATTGTTTGACTTCCATTTTCTATAAATACTTTGAACTTAGAACTTTTTTTTTCAAATGAGTCCCTAGGTCACCTCTGATATTTTGTCCTTACATTTACTTAGTTCAAATTTGTGTGATGCATCTGACATTGGCCAGAAGGGGAAGGCTACACTTATTCTGAGGAGGATCGTCACTTTCTTGAGGGCAAAGACTTCATAATCTTTAATATTTGTATTTTTACTGGCTAGAACAATGCTCTTAATAGGCTCTTAAATACTCTTAAATTGAGGAGTAAAGAAAAAGAGACAGCTGAGACATGAATTGGATGGATGGGGAGAGACAGTAGGCCTTCATTTACTTGTATACAAGATGTCACTTCAATAACCAGTATGCCCCTCAGTACCTACCACAATAGATGAAGAAACAGGTTCAGGAAGCTCTTTACTGGTGGGCACACAGCAAAGAGGTTTCACAATTAATATTTATGTCCAACTCTTCAAATGTACCAATGGTTCCAAATGCAGCATTCTTAATAGGATACTATGCTACCATATAGACTTGGCCTTTCCAGGATCTAATAAAACTTTCTGTAAATTCATCCAACTCTTTACACTGTTTTCTGATAGGAATATGGCCTGGGTCTGTGATTTCATTGGGATAAATGAAAAAACTCCCTGTACTAGGGCAGATCAGCACTTTCTGACATATCAATAAATCAATCAAGCAATGAACATTTATTAAGTGCCTACTCAGCTAGGTAACACAGTGGATAGGATACTGGGCCTGGAGTCAGGAATATTCATCTTCCTGAGTTCAAATCTGGCCTCAGACACTTACTAACTATATGACCCTGGACAAGTCTCTTAACCCTGTTTGTCTCAGTTTCCTCATCTGTAAAATGAGAAGGAAATGGCAAACCAGTCCAGTGTCTTTGCCAAGAAAACCTCAAATGGTGTCTCAGAATTAGACATAATTAAACAATAGCAAGAAGTACCTACTTTGTGCCAGGCATTGTGCCAAGCTCTGAGGATACAAAAAAGAGGCAGAAGGTACTTCCTCCCTCAAGGAGTTTATTGCTTAGAACACTAAGGAGTTAAATGGCTTGTCCTGGACCACACAGTTAGCATGTTTCAGAAGCAAGACCTGAATACAATTCTTTGTGTTTCCAAAGCCTTCGCTCATATGTCATACTACCTCACAATGTCTTCTGATCAGAGTTTAACCCCGGTGGTTCTTGGGCCATAAAAACCAAGGGTTACTCACTATTCTTATAGAAACACTTGCTTTGGAAACTGATGATCTCAAAGGTTCTCTTCAGTTCTCCCAGTCTCAGTTTTTATGATTTATTATTAAGTCACCCATGAACTGCCTTCTTCCCCTCACCCCCATCCCCAGCCCAGTCCACAGAGCTGCAGTTAGTAGTGGTTTCATTACATTTGCTTCCCTGATTGTGTGTTTGTGCATGGTTCAGGAAAGGACAAGGTGCTACTTTCTTCTGAGAAGCTCCTTCTAGTCATACAAACAGATTTAGAATCATCTTTCTCATTTTCACTTTTCTCTGGTGTTTTGTTGTATAAACTGTCAGCAGGGGAGCTAAGGAAGGTTGTCTCATCATCTCTATCTGAGGATGACAATTGAGCTATATTTGTACAACAGAACAGCTGGACCTGAAGCAGTGTCATGTTATAATGACTGAGCATCCTGGGCTAATTAGTCTATCTCATTCTTTATAATGGCACAAAGAAAAAAAAAAGCTTGGAGGCTCCATAAGAAACCCTGTACTTTACATGCAGTTAAAGTTTTTCTGATATTGCTGTGGATAAAATGAAGCCCTCTTTCCCAATTTGAGGATATTATCTCCCAGTCACCTAGCAGGGCCATCTCTTGGGGACCTTCTGCTCTATGGCACATTTTACTACCCTTTCTTATTTCCATTCAAAGAGATAAGTGGAATCCTCACTTCGACTCAAGGGGCAACAGTATTTATGTTACGTCTACTGGCCATTTGACATGCTATAAATGGCCCTAGTTAGAGAGCCACCAGAAATGTCTGCATGTATCTGTTAGGGGGGACTGGAAAGCAGAACAGCCAGGGAGAAGAGAGAAGCAATCAAAAGAGCCTTATAGACAAACGGATGGACAGACAGATGATGGTGATAGACAAATTATAGCTAATATCATTCTTATAGATGATAGATAGATGAATGATAGTAGATAGATGATAGGTAAATAGATAGATGTTAGGTAGATAAACAGACAGACAGACAGATAGGTAGACAGAATCAGTTGTATCCTTTCAGTAGCACTTTAACTGAATAATTAAATTTTAGTCTGACTCACTTTTGAAAAACGAAGCCATGAATTGTTCTTTTTTTCCCCAGTAGACATTTATCCATAGACTTTCCCTCCAGCCCCAAGACCTAGAATGGATCTTAGCCCCCTCTCATCCCATTTTATGGATGAAATAATTGAAGACCAACTTTACTTAACTGATTAATAGAACAGCTAATGAGATGATGAGAACTTACTTCTCCTGCCTCCGAGTCTGTAGAACTGTTGGCCATACCAAGAATGCCTTGCTATATTTTTCTTTTCTTTTTGGAAGCCCTTTTTTTATTGGTACATGGAACAAGTGAAGACAGTACCCTCCTGATGTCATTTGTCTTCTTCGAGAATGAAGGATAAACAATAACAGTGTGGAATGCTCTCACTAATCCAGACCGGCACCTGCTTTAATACTTAGAGCGTAGGTGCTTAATTTTCTTTTTTGGTATCATGGACTCTTAGCAGTCTAGTGAAGTCTATGGAGCCCTTCTGAGAAGGAGGTTCTTAAATGCATAAAATAAAACTCATAGGATTACAAAGAAAAAGGGTATTGAAATATAGCTATCAAAATTTTTTTTTTAAAAAAACAGGTTTTTAGACCTCAGTTTAAGAACTGATAGAGTGTTAGAGAATTGCCTGAGATACTTAGAAGTTAGGTATATTTCTCAGGGTCACACAGATCAGGTATGGAGGCAGAACCTGAACTCAAGTCTTTTGACTCTACATTGGGTCTACATTTTCTACATAGAAAAGAACTTTATTATCTATATCTGATAATTTTTTCTGAGAGCTATATTTGACAGTGAAAAATTATGTAAATAAGTGGTAAAAAGTAAACAGAATCTTATTTCCCCCAAATAGTACAAATAAAGTCATAGCTAAATATAAGGAAGAATCAGCAACAAAAATGAATTACTACTGCCTGCTGCTTCTGGTCATTACATCTAAGAATGTGATACTCATGTCCATAAAAAGTTAGCATTATGCTTATTCATGTTTCAGAAACAACATGGTATGTACTTAAAGTAATCTTAGTCATTTGTTGACCTACACTTACAGATGAGGGCTTTTTAACCTTTTGTGTGTCATTGACTTCTTATAATAATACCTTTAAATAACTGAAGGAAACTCTGAATTTAAGTTAGTGAAAATAAAGGTGTCTTTTTTTTCTCAACCAAGTTCAGGGATCCCTCAAATCTATCCATGGACCTCAGGTTAAGAACTCCTATTACTGATGCTTTGAAAGACCTTTATTTCCTCTAGATGGAATTTCCTTCCACTGACATAAATCACATCTCATCCATCCACAATAGTGTAGGTTTTCAATAAAAGCTTGTTAATTAGACTTGACATTACACCTTAGGAGACGGTTTCATGAATTGTTGAAGCCAAAAAACTCACCATGTCCTTTTTGTCAACAGTTTGAGGATGATGAGCCCATCCCATTTTTTGCTAGGCTATTCTTTGGATGACAGAAGCAAAGTCTGTTGCCAGGTTAGCACTGGAAGCCATTCTGGCTTTGTAGATCAAATTTGACAATGCCGCTTCAATAGTTTTCCAGAACCCATAGTCATGTCCACTCCATGACGTGGTCTTGTAATAAGACTGTAGTAGAGGACTCTGGCATATTGATACTCTCAAATGAAAATAAGATATCAAACATTTACTAACAAGAATAATTTTGAAAAAGAAGTTATATATTGATGTATGTGAGTTGCTTGCAAAATGCTGCTAAATTGGCAGTTTTTTCAATGAATCTTATAATTCAAGAATCTCAGATTTGAAAGTCACTTCAGAGGTCATCTGATACAAAACTCATCTCAGCAGGGATCACTTCTCCAATACCCCTCAAAGGTCATCTAACTTCCACTTGAGGATTTCACACAATAGATGGGAAGTTCATTGTATGTATAAAATGGGGATAATAATACCACATACTTCATATAGTATTTGTGGGGATCAAAGAAAATAGCATATGTAAGACATATTTCAAATCTTAAAGTGATTTATAAATGCTGTTATCAGTATTGTTATCATTATTTTAAGACAAACAATCTGACTTTAGAACAAATCTAATTGTAAGGAAGATTTTCCCTTTATCAAAGCAAAAATCCATCTCTCTGAAACATTCACCCATTGGACCTCACTCTGCCCACTGTGACCATCTAAAACAAAATTAATTCCTTTTCAATATCTCAGCCCATCATTGTCCTCTAAGCTAAACTCTTAGTCCCATAAACTGCCCCTTATATGGCGTGATTTTAGTATCTTCACCATCCTGGTCACTCTCTTAGTTTCTAGGTAGTTCTCTACTGTCTTAATAAATCTGAAGAAGTGGCACCTAATATTGAACCCCAAATTCCTGATGTGGAATGACCATTATAGAGTATAGTAAAATTATATAATATGCCTCATTTGGACACTATTCACATGGGGTCTGCCCCTATACCTTCCTCTTCCCTGTATCAGCTTGTATATAGTTCTGTGACATGAGCCCAGGTCAACTTAGCATGAATGGAGCTCAGTCTACTTTGTATTACACCAGGCCCACCAACAAGCCTTTGCTCCCACAACTGTGGCCAAAATCCCACTGTTTATGGTGAACAGCAACTTACTCCACAGTACCCAACTTCCTGATGGGTGAGCTCATGAAATAGCAGACAAAGGCCATGGCTAAGTGAACCCAGCTCATTAAGGTGTATCTCTTCCTGACTAGCCAATGACTTCTGGGGGCTTCTCAGACCCAAGTGAGCTCTTCAGCCTGCATAGCACCACCAATATTAACTTCCCCCCAAAGAGGCATATAGCGAAAATTTCTGCATGGTGATGACCAAGCATCTGGAAACCCCTGGGAACAGGATCTAAAGTAATTATAACAGCATGAATCAAGCCAGAATAGGTTAGAATGGCCCCACTTCACCTGCATACAACCTAGCTCCTTATCCTCCAGCCATAATAACCTTTCAAGTTTAGCATTTGTGGAAAGCGTCTCCCACAGTGTGTCTATGATTAAAAATTCCTCACTTTCTTCATTCAATCTCTATAGGTTTGGTGTAGTTATTGAATAAAGTTTATTTATTTTTTGGAGAGACTCCTCCTACTCATTGCTTATCACTATGGTAAACACTGCAGTTTCAAAGGCAAAAATAAAAGAGGACCTGACTTCAAGGTGCTTATATTCTAATGAGAAAAGAACTTGTATACACATGCATTTAAATTCTCAGGTCTTATTTACATGAATTTATTGTCTTGCTAGGGCAGCTAGGTGGCGCGGTGGATAGAGTACCATTTAAGAGGATTTACCTTTCTGAGTTAAAATCTGCCCTCAGATGCTTGCTGGGTCTGGGACTCTGGGCAAGTCATTTAACCCTGTTTGCCTCAGTTTCCTCATCTGTAGAATTAGTTGGAGAAAGAAATAGTAAACCACTCCCTTATCTTTGCTGAGAAAACCGCAAATGAGTAATTGTCTGAGGCTGGATCCTAAAACTCTATCATTGTGCCACCTAGCAATCCCTGCCATTTTTCTAAGACTGTGTCATCTTTTTGTCTTTATCTTCAGTTGTCAACCCTTACTTTCACTCTCTATTGATGTCCTCTTAAAATTGGGGTTATTCAATGAGTTCTTTCTGTCGTCACAAAGGTCTCTTGAAGTGCAGTTGAGCATTTCCTGTTTGTATCTGATTTTTTTTTTGGTCACAATCATGACCAAAGGAACAACATCATCAATTATGTAGTTAGCTAAATCATTCAGCAGGTAAAGTTCTGGACTTGGAGTCAAGGAAACATGAGTCTGAATCCTGCCTTAGACATGTAGTAGTGGTGTGACCCTGGGGAAGTCACTTAATTTCTTTCAGCTTGTTTCCTTATCTAGAACATGAGGAGGTTGAACTTGATGGCCTCTGAGGCCCCTCCCAGGTTTAAATCTTTGATTTTATGTATAACTTAATGGAATAAAAATATATATTACATATGTATATATGTATATATTGCAGAATTCTTTTTTGTGTGAGTATATATATATATATATATATATATATATATATATATATATATACACATACATATATATATCCACACATGTGTTTGTGCATATATATATATATATATATATATATGTGGAAAATAAGCAGTTACTATGTCCTTAATAATCAATCATTAAAAATGGATGTATATAAAATAAACAATAGTAAATATTATAAACATTAATGAAACAATATGTGAAAATCAAAATATTTCAGTTACTATACTTCATACCCATATGTCACATCTTTCACTCCCCTGATAGCTGATGGTTTCTAATACATATGACAACACTACACATATGTTAGATTATTTTCAAATGTTCAGTTGGAGAAAATATATTTTGGATACTACCAGGATAAATCTGGATCCTTCAGCTA
Source organism: Phascolarctos cinereus (assembly GCF_003287225.1). Lineage (NCBI taxonomy): Eukaryota > Metazoa > Chordata > Mammalia > Diprotodontia > Phascolarctidae > Phascolarctos > Phascolarctos cinereus. The sequence goes on from NW_027556180.1 coordinate 63,881,868, forward strand.
ACAGCAACGAACATTGTTTGTTAGTCTCCTAATTCCTCAATGAAAGGGCTGATGAAAAGGAAAAGCAAGACATAAAAGAAGCCATTTCCACGATTTCCATTTCCATTGTTACAGATCTGAGCTAAAGACATTTTTATATTGTTTTTTGGTGGTAATAGCTGCTTAAGCCCTACCCTATGTATTCAATGAACATACTTCTGTTTGAGGGGGAAAAATCCAAGAGACTTCCAATGATAATTTTAATTAAATGTCATTTGGGAACTAAAATAATCAAAGCTTATGACATTGTCTCGGCTAATGATGATGAGGAGAGGGAGAGGTTGCATAGTTCATCTTCCAGTCAGAAATTCCAGCTGGTTATTAGACTCCAGTAAATTTCACCCCCAAAGTATTTCTTGCTGCTATAAACTTCTAAAGAAAAGAAGGCCAAGATGTATTGATTCTTCAATGGGAGACAAAGGTTCAATTGATATTGATGGGATTTATTCCTTAATAGTGAAGGGGGCCTTTGTGTTTCATCCAATCCACGTTCTCTTCTTTCTTGTTACCCAACCTTCTGGTGATGTGTGAAGGTTATTATGGGGTGAAAGAGTAGAAGAGATGGAATCTTTGTGCTCTTACAGAGGCTATGACCATTTGTTTTAGCAGAGTGTTCAAAGAAATGATCATTTCACAGTTTTCCTACCCTTTCGTCCCTCCCCTAACCTAGAAGACCAGTGATAATACTCCAGACGCACATAGGGAAGCACTCGAGGGCTTGGAGATTGGGATTCAGAGAGAGCTGGGAGTCCATATTTACCTTCTTCTGTCATTTTTCCCACTGTTGCTACCAAGCTAGACAGAATTTGGGCATCTCAAGGTGATTCTTGAGACTACAAAATTCTTTTTGCTAGAACTCTCTTTCAGTCCTTTTTTGTCTGCAATGGTCATAATGTCACAACCAAGTGATCCCACCCACCTCTAGGAATCTGAAACTACCAAACCACCCTCCTTGACCTCAAATAGTCTTTCGCTTAGGAGAAAGCCATTATTAAGAAATTCTACCTTTGGTCTTCCCCTGGTCAGTTGTGAAATGGGGGTTATTTAAATTCCAAGTTTTCATTTCCCAGAACTATATAAAGTTCATTCAGTCTCTTTATTTCTCAAATTTCTTAGCCAGGAACCAGGGATTTAATTTCTACAGACATATAGGGGAAGTTTAAGGTTGGAAAAGCATTTTGAGATCACCAGGTGAAAAAAATCAGACGAAAGCAATGTCAACTAGAGTTACTATAAAGACAATCCTTTAAGCTGTAGTGCAGTGCATAAGCCTGGAAAGCTGGTGGAATTCAAGAGATTAGAAAGGCTCAGAAACTGTGTAAGGGCAACCACATTGGCTTATGTCTTTCCATCAAGCTGGACTTTTAAGATTTATACTGACTCCTTGGACCTTATTGGTCTGGTCAATATGGAACAATTTTTGCTGCAGGTATTTCAAATTTGGTGATAACTTTCCGATAGTGGGCTATTTAGAGAATTCAGTGAATAAATAATGAATAATTTAATATAAACCATTGCCACTACAAAGAAATGCCTATTCCATGCAAAACAGTGCTTAGGACTTAGCAAAACAGTGCTTTACCTCAGAATTTGGATATTGGAGACAAGATTCTTCCCTAGGAAGACCACAATTGCTAGACATCACAACTTTCCTTCTGGTCCTTCAGCTGCCACATCAAGAGTCCTCTTGCATTATCCCCAAAATTGGCACTGTCTTTATTCATTGCTTTTGTACCCATGGTGGTCCTGCCCACTTCATTGCCATTATCCCCCAACATCACCAATAGCACCACCACATACAACTTAACTGAATTTACCCAGTCACAATTCACAGTCAACTGTATCTTTGATTTAATGGAGGAAAAGAAACATGGTATGAAAACCTTTAGCAGTAGTATCATTTTCAAATATCGTGTATAATTTAGGACCAAGACTCTAGATTCACATGGAACAGGTTTTGATCCTGGCAGCTGACCCCTAGAAGGTCTTCTGTTTCATTAAGGCTCTCTAAGAAGAAATAAAATGTGGATATGTAATGTGCCCAGGTTTCCAGAATGATGAATAAAAGGGATCCTCTGCTCCCATACAAACACCCCAGACACCAAATATTGATCAAGAATAGACCAGCTTTTATTTCATCTCACAGAAAATACAGAACACATAAAAGGATTGATAGGCTCTAACAACCAGAAAACCCAACAGTAATAAAGAACTCAGATATCCATTCTCTCTAAAAGGGAACTGAACAAGGGAGTATTATGGAGGCAACATTTTGACATTCTGTTGAGCTGGTTCCCACAGAATCTTCGACGGTGTCCATAAGACACTCAGAGGTCATTCAATAGCTAACAAAAAGGAGATTTACTCAGCCCTCGTAGAAGAACAGGAGGCAGCTACAGCTTGGAGTCAAGAAGACCTGACTTCAAATACAGCCTCAGACACTTACTATCTGTGTTACCCTGGACAAGTGACTTCTTCTACGAGGGTTGAGTAAATCTCCTTTTGTTAGCTATTGAATGACCTACGAGTGTCTCATTTTTTCCCCCTCATTATGTAATATAAACTACTGGGGGATTTGTCTGAGGTAGGGCCAGCCCAGAACACTAACACCCCAGTTTTCAAATAGATCTTCTGTGATTTTTAGTGTGACAAAAGCCGTAAAAAGCTTTTGTTTTGTTTTGTTTCCTGGATGAGCTGACCATTCAGATTTCAGACACTCAAAGCTGAAATCCAGCCTGGGTAGAGGTGACTTTACCTAAGTGCAATACTCTTTGGAGTCTGACCTGAAAGAGAGTGTAAGAGTTACCATTTTAGTGAATTAAGTTTCTGACTAGCCAGGATTAATGAGAATATCCCATTCCCAGATCTTAACAAATGATTGAGACTTTTAAACATGAAGCTTACATGTGATCATTCCTCTCACGCTTTATATTCTGTTGGAAATTTCTAAGTCATTTTAATATATTTGTGGTAACTGAAACTAGGCAGATGAGAAGGTCTAAAAGGTTACATTACTAAACCATATCTAGCTTTTGTTCCAAGACCTATTGCTAAAATAGGATGCTTCCAGAAGATTGTTCTAGTATATTTATCTCCTCAGAGTTATGTTAAATCATAAATAATTTGCATTTTTGTCAAATTAATGTTTCCTTGGAAAATATCCATTCATGTTGTTACCCCTACTTAGGTTCTTTAAATTTGAATGAATTAAGCAAAGCAATGCTTTTTAAAAATTATTGACTAGTCAGAAATTCAATCATAAAACACTTGTAAATCAGTTACTTAAATTTCCTTGTATTAGTATTTAGCATTTCCATAGTACTTTATCTTTGCAAAATGCTTTTTGCCATCATTTATTTTTAATTAATTGTTTCCGCACACATCATAGATGAGATCATTGCATCATCAGGTTATTCACTATCTCTTTTTTTCCCCCTGATAAATCGTTTTGCCTCTAAGTAATCCTCTGTAGACTGTTTTGTCTCTGGTTACAGGACTTCTCCCCTTACTCTTAATGGGTTACAGGATTCTTTTTTTATTTGGTGGCCAAGGAGATGATGAAGTTAACTTGAATGGGGCTGAGTCATTGGACCTCAGGAGACAAAGGAGAGAAGAAACAGAATGGGCTTCTTCTCTTGGAAAGTGAAAAGAGATTTTCCCTGATTGTTTATATTCTACCCTACCCCACCTCCCAGTTGTTGTAAGACTGGAAAGATTATGTCATAAATGAGAGAAATGATCATTTCTGATTACTAGATTCATGGTGACATCTAATAGTGCCTTTCTCTGCCTGTGGTATGTTTACCTAGGACCCCTCGTCCATTATTCAGTTAAATTCATTTCAACTCTATGGTTCCCATTTATTGTTGTTGAGTCCTTTCAGTCCTGTCTGACTCTCCATAACCCCATTTGGGGTTTTCTTGGCAAAGATACTGGGGTAGTTTGCCTTTTCCTTCTCCAGCTCATTTGACAGGTAAGGAAACTGAGGCAAACAGGGTTAAGTGACTTGCCAAGCCTTCCACAGCTAGTAAGTGTCTGAGGCCAGATTTGAACTCAGGAAGAGGAATCTTCCTGACTTCAGGCTATCTGACTCTATCTACAGAGCCACTTCCCTGTCTATAAAGTGACCTCTGGAATCCTTTCCAACTCAGAGATTCTTTGGTTTTTAGTTTCCAGTTACCATTGACTTATCTCTTCCCTCTGGGTGTGGAAGCTAACTTCAATTAGCTAATATCTGTCCTCTAGGATCTTGAATACTTATTGGGAGAGGATTGAGCATCTGGGCCACTTAACAATAGAACTAATAGCACCTTATCTTAGCTATAGTGCAAACAACCATTGATCACCTGTATGAGTTAGATAATAGATTGGCTAGTAGAGCTGGGGGAAGGATGTTAATGCTTTGATTCTCAAACAAAGACAGTGAGTAAATTGTTCATGTTTGCAATGAATTATAAACACTACATTGTTTGAGGGAATGGAAGGGAGAAGGCTTCTGATAGAAGTGTGGGAACTGGGTGAGTGACAAGCTCATTTGAGCTGGAAGGAGCTTAGAACAAGGATTTGTCTGACTGCTGACTTGAGAAAAAGGTAGAAGAACCAGGAGGCTCCAGGGTCAGGATGTACCAGGGAAGGAGATTCTGATGCAGATTCTAATGAAAAGCTGACAAGATTCTTCAGATCCTTCCCCCTGCCCCCCAGCCCTAACCCTCCTTTCCCTCACTACCTACTTCCTTTTCATTCCTGAGCCCTAAACCTCTTTCCTTTATACCCCACACTCCAAATTCTCTTCCTCCCACACTTATTTGAATTAAAATTTTTATATTACTTGGAGGAATCATCAAGATCAGCTTAGTTTAATGCCTTTATTTTCCAAATGAGGAAATCTGTCCCAGACCAATAAAATTATTTCCCCAGGGTCATACTACTACCAAGTGGCAGAAAGGAGATTAGAAGCCAGCCCTTCTGTCTCCTGTTGTTCATCTTTTGTTTTCCAAGAGGACCAAGGACATCGTGGGGTGATGTCTTGATGAGTGAATTGGATTTAGAGTGAGGCAGAAAGTCATAGTCATGCACATAGTAAATCAGCCTCACTCTCTCTTTCAGAGTCATTGAAGGCCAGTGGCAGGACAAAAGTTAGGATGACTGGCAAGGACCCAGGATGCAATGGATGACATTGGTGTCTTTCATGTCTGACCAAGCTCTAAGCTCTCCACAGAGCCTGCTTCAGCCCTTTCATGGCCATTGAAACAAATTGTTCTCATATGCCCATTTTGCTTGGGAAAGTCTTCACATGCTTGGGGTAGATGTCCCTGTAATTCACCAATGGGTTTCAGGCCTGTTGGTTACCCTCAACTTGGTTGAGCCTATCCACTGAGACAGTTTACGAGGGTGTGGTTACTGCACATGCCACAGCTTTCTGGAGCCACAGGTGAGAGTTGGGTGAAAATGGACACCAAAGGTGGGTGAGCACACCTGAGAAGGGCTCAGCAAGCCCTCACATCAGAGGGGCTAGTCTTCCCTCAACACTTCATATACCCCATAAGCCCTTTGCATGACCCTGTCTTTGTTCAGTGTGTGTGTGTGTGTGTGTGTGTGTGTGTGTGTGTGTGTGTGTGTGTTTGCATATGTGCACATGCTTGAGCAAGTATGTATATTTCAAAGACAAACCCAAAGATTATCACAAACTTCAAGCCTTGCTGCCTCATTCTTGGCAGACCCCAAGCTTATTTATATCAATTAAATTGAAAATCTATTATGCATTTCATATCAATTCTCTTAATATGCTGTTAGAAGCAGCTGGGTAAGACAATGGATAGTGTACTGGACTGGGAGCCAGAAAGAACTAAATTCAAATGTGTCTTCACACACTTACTAGCCATGTGACCTGGAATGAGTCACTTAATATTTGTCTGCCTCAGTTTCCTCAAATGTAAAATGGGGATAATGATAGCACTTACCTCCCAGGGCTATTAAGAGGATAAAGTGAGATAATATTTGTAAAGTTCTTTGCCAACTTTAAAGCTATATAAGTGTTAGCTATTATTATTAGTGATCATGATATTGGATTATAGTATCATTTTAGTGGACAGTACTAACGTATTTCTTAAACGCTTTATCATTCCTTTTCTAAACAATGTGTAAAATAATGAACACCTGACTTTATATTTCTGCTTCACTTAGGTTCACAGTTTTCATCATTAGCCATGAATTTGTTTGTTTCTTGTATTCTAATCTCCCCTTACCCCTAGTTTTATGGCTTTATAGTATCTCCTCACTAAATGTCAAACTCTCTGAAGGCAGGGACACTATTTTCTCCATCTTCTAATACCATTGTTTTGCATATAGTAAACAACAAGTATTCAGTACGCACTTACTATGTGCCAGGCACTGGCTAAGTACTTCATAAATGGTTGTGGAATAAATGAGAATAATCTGAAAAAATATTTCTATAGTTCAATGAATTTATGATTTCCTCTGTTACTACTTATTCCACTGAAGTAAATAGAACCTCACCCATGCTTCCCTGTATTTTTCTCTCCTTTCCCATGCCCCTCCATAAATTCTCTGATGGGGGTTGAGTCAAGGATACCAACAGACCTCATGAGCTGTCCGTTAATTATCCAACGTAATCTCCAATATTGGCCTTAAAAAACAGTCTGCAGAGCTAGCATACTTCTCCCTCAAATGACCAGCTGATGGCTCTTTGTTTTCAGGAAACTCTCAAGAGGGGCCACTATTATCCTTTAAGTCTGCCAACCTCTCACAGAGTCAGAGACTCCTGCTGCCATGCAATTCTTAGGAGAGGAGGAAGGAGAGAAAAAAGGAAGGAAGTTCCAGGAGGACACAGAGCAAAAGTAATAATGAAAGAGAAAGGAGAGTTTTCTCTGCTTCTGTGTCCCTATGTCTTTCAGACTCTATATCTTTGCTTCTGTGTTTCTGTCTGTCTGTGTCTACCTCTCTGTGTCTCTGTCTCTGCCTTTCCAGGGTTCTCTTGTTCAGTTGCTCAGTCTCATTTTGTTTCTCTGTGTCATTGTCTCTCTCTCCTCCTTCTGTCTCTCTGTCTGTCTCTCTCCTTTCTTTGTCTGCCTGTGTCTGTCTGTCTCTTCTCTCTGTTATCTGTCTGCCCGTGTGTGTGTGTGTGTGTGTGTGTGTCTGTCTCTTCTCTCCTCTCTCTGTCTGCCTGTATCTGTCCATCTCTTCTCTGTTATCTGTCTATCTTATGTATGTCTCTCTGGCTCTTCTCTCCTCTCTCAGTCTGCCTGTGTCTACATGTCTGTCTCTTCTCTCTGTTATCTGTCTGCCTGTGTCTGTCTGTCTCTTTTCTCTGTTATCTGTCTGTCTTATGTGTGTCTTTCTGTCTCTTCTCTCCTCTCTCTGTCTGCCTGTGTCTACATGTCTGTCTTCTCTCTGTTACCTGTCTGTCTGTCTCTTCTCTCTGTTACCTGTCTGTCTGTCTCTTCTCTCTGTTATCTTTCTGTGTCTGTCCATCTGTCTCTCTCTCTCTCTCTCTCACTGAACACCTCCTATCTCTAGCTTCCCTTGGCTTTCTTAGAGCTTCCAAAGAGATCATACTTTCTTGAATTACAGCATTCTAGTTTTTTTGACTTGTCATGTTCTTCTGGTAGACCTTAAGTGTATCTACACAGTATCTCTTTGAAATCAATGTATTTTGACCATATACTCTTTTAACATCATTTTTTTAGCTTCTCTTCCTGATTGTTCTTTACTTCAGAATACTTGTATTCCCAATCTTTTTTTCTCTTTTCTGTTTCTTTGGAAAGATTTGCCATTGTATATTCAAGTTTTTTCTAATTTGGTAAATATTTCTGCCATTGGTTCATAAATTCTGCCACCATTAAGGATTAGTACATCCCAATATAATTCATAGTGCTGTCCCCTTGTTTGGTTTCATGTTTTCATTTTCTATAGAAACAACTATAATTGTTCTACCCACGGTATGCACTTACTCTCTTGGGTTTCTTTTCACTTTAGTCTTTTCTGTCTTTCTTTTTTGTTTTGTTTTATTTTGAAGAGTTGGTGGAGATTGGATAAAATATCTAGTTCTCCATCTTATTGGCCACATGACCCTCTCTAGCTATGCATTGGAAGTTTTTTTTTATATTTTGCTTTATATTTATTTAAGTAGAGTGATCAGGAAAACCACTGACCAGTCTGTTAATTCTTCCCAATAACTTGATGAAATTAGAGCACAGATCACATTGGAAGGATGTTTCCCATGCAGCACTGAGGAGCCCTATAGTGTCCCTGAAATGACACAGAAAATTCCTTTGATTGGTCCCCAGCGAATGGAGAGGGGGTGGCTAGGAAACTCAAAATGATCTAATTAAGGAGTCCTTCCCACAAAGGTCTACATCTTGTCATCTCATTAAACCAATTGGAGGGCTTATCAAATTGTTCAGGAGCTTCCCTAAGTATTTCCCCAACATATTTAAATCTGTTATTGGAAAATATTACCATGGTATGGTGGAAAGAACGTTGGGCCTGGGACCAAAAACATGGCTGTGAAACCTGGCTCTGCCACTTCCTGGCTGTGTCATCCTGGGCGAACTCTCCTCTCTGAGCTTCAGTTTCCTCATTTCTAAAACTAGGGGGTTGAACTAGATGAACTCTTTCACTTTCAACTTTATGCATTTCTGAAACTATTTTAAATGTGTTAAAATAATGTTATGTTTTAAGAAGCAATGTGGCATCATGTGGAGAGAGCTGGCCTCAGTGCCCTGAAGACAAGTCCCATCTCTGATGACATACTCATTGTTTGATCCCGGGTTGACATTTAACACATCAATGCTCTCAGCAACTCTTAAAATTGTAGAGAAATTGCCTACTTCCATTTGTAGATGGAGCTAGGAACTCCTAATACTAACAGAATAATAGGACAAGCCCTTATTCCTATCAAAAATAATATATGTGATATTAGAATATATTAAAACAGACCATAGCATATATGTCACCTATGAGACGAAATATGTTTCTTATTGCAAGAATTTCTCAAGGCAAGATGCCACTTTTATGAAGTATCTATTACAAATCAATAATACCCATTAAATGTCCCAGGAAAACCAGCAATGTGAACACTAGAACCTAATGGAAACAAGTTTCATCTACAGAGGTGCCTTGTATGGTGAATGAAGGCAGCAAGGAGGAAAGGGAGCGATCTGTGCTTAATTTGCACTTTATCAGGCTGGGTTCCACCTACCATATTTCTTCTCAGATGAGAGAGGACTGCTGAAAGTGCATTGTGCCTTCTCCTTTGCCTTAAATCTCCTAGCATGGCTTAGCTCACTATTTCATCCCATCTGTAAGAACCGTATTCAGCAAAAAGGCAGGCATTCTTTGGCTTTGGGCTCATGATCCCACATAGGCTTTTGAACCTCATCTGCAATACAAGCAGAGCTATTCACAGATTCATGAGGAAAAAATGAATTTTCTTGGTCTTTGAAATAACTCCGCCCAGACTGCCTACAGAATAAGACAAAAATTATCTTTCCATTTGTGCAATATGCCAAGGTAATGATGTCTGAATAGTAACTAACACATTAGAGGGACTCAATAAATATTAAATCAATTAATCTATCAAAAGGCCCAAGTGAATCAAGAAAGCCCCAGGAGACTTATTTCTACTCCTAATAAATATTCCAGCAGATTGACTGACAGCACTACCCATGTTCCTTGCAAATATAATAAATAAATACACTTTCACTTTATATAAATCAGGCTGAAGAGAAAGGGGAACACAGGACTCATTGACCTGCTTAGGATGCCACAGGAGGGCTTAAATGGAGCTTAGAATAGATCAGAAAGTGGCAAGACAAATAAAGTAAAAAGTGGTGGGAACAAAAGTTGTCTGTTTAGAATACTTTAAAACTTTCAGAATCAATCAACAAGTATGTATTAAGCACCTACTATGTGCCAGGCACTGTGATAAGTCACTATGGAGATAAATACCAAGAATGAAATGAACTCTGCATGAAATAAGCTTTAATTAGATTGTAAGCCCCTTGAGGGCAGGGAATGTCTTTTGCCTGTTTTTTGTATACCCAGCACTAAGCAGAATGCCTGGCACATAAGAAGTGTTTAATAGATGTTTATTGATTGATTGGTTGATATTCTAATGGTGGAAACAACATCAGTAATGGCAACAATAACAATACATAAATAAATAAACACAAACAATCAGATAAATATAAGTAAACAATCAAATGGAGAGAATAAGTATCTATCTATCTATCTATATCTATATCATCTATATCTATATCTATATCTATATCTATATCTATATCTATATCTATATCTATATCTATATCTATCTATATCTATATCTATCTATCTATCTATCTATCTATCTATCTATCTGTCTGTCTGTCTGTCTATCTATCTATACAAAGTAGTTACATATCAAGCATTTCGTATTTTAGAAAGAGAGGAGAAAATTCTTGCCTGGGCTGAATCTTATAGGAATGGAGGAACTCTGAAGCAGAGGAAAGAGTGAGGGCATTCTAGGCATAGAAAATAGCCAGTGCAATGGCCCAGAGATGCCATATGGAGTATCATGTGTGAGAAAAACAGAGAAGGCCAGTTTGGCTGGATCACAAAGTGTGAGAGGGGTAGTGTAATACAGTGAGGCTGGACATGTAGCTTAAGGCTGGGCTGTGTGCAATGCCAAACAGTTAGTTGCTTAGAAAACAGTAATTCAGGAACAAAATTTTGACCTCCTATGAAAACAGTGCTCTCACAAAAACTGGAATCTGTATGCCCTCTTACAGCCAATGGTTCTCCAGGACGCTCTTTCCATAATTAATTTGCAGTTTGGTAATGTCTATTTTTCTGTTTCTGGGATAAGATCATTTACTTCTGTTATTGTGTCTTTGACAATATTTGCCAAATTATGTTCCATAGAACTTTGGGGTCCCCATGAAAAAATATTGTTGTACTGCTCTTCCCTTCTGAACTATTAAATAGAAAAATATGTATTTTCTAAGAGGTGAAGGAGAAGGAAGATTGGGCTTCTGCTACCAAAATAATCTGAGAGTTGAAAAGGAAGAAAGAAAGGATTCAAGAAAGAGTGCTGAAGGACTGCTACAGTGAGGTACGCTTTGTCACAGAGATTGTAGAAGTAATTAGGTCTATAAATAGATATTGCCTTGGCTTTGGGGGAGGTCCATAATGTACATAGAACAATTTTCACTCAGTCTGGAATATCTATAATTTGAGGAGGTTGCTTCACAAATTCCAGGGCCAAATTTGGAATTCTGCAGAGAAAGTGACTCAGATATCCATTTCCTTGACCCAGAGATTTTACTGCTAGGCATATACCCCAGGGATATCAGCAATAAAAAGCAATGCCCTATATACAACAAGTAGTAGTAGTAGTAGTAGTAGTAGTAGTAGTAGTAGTAGTAGTAGTAGTAGTAGTAGTAGCAACAGTAGTAGTAGTAGTGTGTGTGTGTGTGTGTGTGTGTGTGTGTGTGTTAGCCAAGAACTGGAAACAAAGTAGATACCCATTGATTGGGATAATAACTAAACCCATTGTGGTACATGGGTATAATGAGAATATTATGGTGCTATAAGAAATGGTAAACATAATGAATACAAAGAAGCATGGGAAGATTTGTATGAATAGATGCAAAGTAAAGTAATCAGAACCAGAAAAATACACACACACACATAATGATTAATAATAATAATTACTATCACTTTACTGTTTGTAAAACACTTTACAAACAATATCTTTCTTACAACATGCAAATGGAAACAACAAGTAAACCCCAAAGTGTAATGACATGACTTAGTGCCAAAGAAGAGATATGAGAACATTTGCAGACATGGGGGTTCATGCAAAATTTCTTTTTTTTATATGTTGGTTAGATTTGTACAACTTTTTCTCTCTTTTTTCTTTATTATATGGGATAGCTCTCTCAGAAGGATTGGGAGAGGGATATAGTAGGAAATGTGATGAGTAAATAAAAGATATAAATAAAAAAAATTATTTTAAAATACAGAAATTCTAGGCCATTAGATCAATGTCCAAGCTTACTTACGATGCTCTAGGAGACTAAGGTGAAGTGGTTATGCATATATACCCAGGTGATGCCCATTGGGAGTTGTATAATTTTTTTAATGATGTGTTATACCTGACCTTTGTGTTTGCTTAGTAAAATGTGCTTTTGTTGTCGTGTTATGTTTCTTTGCTGTTTATGGGAGTATACCAAGTTATTTATGTATTATTCCTACAGTTAGAGGGAATGCCCAAACTGAACAGATCCATTTGAGTATTTGTATGTGCATGTAGGATGCTTCTGCATGTGATCTATGTGTTTGGACACTAAACATAAGATGTCTCATGTTCTGTGTTATGATATTTATAATATGAGCACTCATGATCACTAGTATAAATACTGTGTATTAGATGCCTTATTTTGCATTGGACTTTGTATTTGGGATTTTTCCTGCAACAATGCTATATGTTTTTATGATGTATATTAACTCTATAAAGGATTGCAAATGTTTTAATGGGGGAAGATGCATGATTTATTTCACTGTTTGCCCCTCTCTGCTCTACAGCCCAGAGCTTTCGTTATGGCTACCCAGAGACACAGTAAATGGGAAGAGGGGCACAGTTATAGCAAAGGCATGGCCAGCTCAGGGTCAAGGCCAGAAGGGAATGAATGGAAGGCCCTTGAATATTGGTGCAGTTCTTTGCTAGGACTGGTTATGTCTCTCTCATAAGTTCATGTAACTACCCTCAGTCAAAGTGATGAAGAAAAATATTAATAAGACGAATTAAACTTAAAAGTGTGTCATGAATACATAATTTTTTTTTCAGAACTGATTGTTAAATATTTGCCAGCACACTCCTATCTAGAGGCCCTCTCCCAGAATTTTAGATGGACACTTTTGCAGAGGATTTTTGGGAAGACATGTAAAAAGGGTGTTAGGGATTCCCTGAGATCTGTACTATTAGACAGAGTGACCACTGGTATGAGATAAAAGGTGAGGAGGTGTTACAATGTGAAGGAGCTGAAATCCCAGGCAGAGAAGTCTAAACTTTATTATGTAACCCATAGAGTTTTTGAAAATTTTGTGATAGATGGAAAAAAAATAGATAACACAATTATTAAGAGTTTACTTTGTGTTAGGCGCAATGCTAAGTTCTGGGGATAAAAATATAAGCAAAAAGAAACTTTCTTCTGTTAGGGAGCTTATGTTCTAATGGAAGAGGGCAACTCATAGAATGGAGCTTAAAAGAGGACTGGTCCCCTTGTCTGGGTGGTGGTGGGCTGACCCAGGTTGGGAGTGAGCATGGTTTGGGGCAAGTATTTCTTCAAATGGAGGTTCAGGCAGAACTCAACAAGCAGAGGAGGGAACAGTGGAGTGTAGGTATTATCAGTAAAAGAAGGCAGCTGGGATGGAGGTCCACAAGAAGGCTGAGGAGTCATAGGCTGAGCCAGATTTGGAGTGAGCAGTGATGTATTTAGATCTATACGAAGGAAAGAACGTTCTGGGAGCATAGCCAGCCTGTTTGATGCAGAAAATGTGCTATAGATATATCATGCAGTGCTTAGTATTGACCTTGGTAAATAACAGTGAAAAATGAATGCTTACCACGGTTTATTAGTTTTACCATATATGGACTGACCTGGGACCTCCCTATAATAAGCTCCTCAGTCTCCACAGTGTGGGTCTACATTTTAATTGAAACCTGGTGTAAACCATGAAAACGAAAGTATCTGGCATTTCAAGGAGCCTTGTGAATGCCTCAAGTATGCTTAATAAATGTTTATTAAATTGAATTGAAACTATCATCTTATCATTTCAACTAATCTTTAATTCCAAACTTCTGGAAAGAGCCGTTTCTACTCATTGTCGCCTTCTCTACTTCCCACTCATTACTCAATCCTCTGCAATCTGGCTTCCATCCCCACCACTATAGTTAAACTCCATTTTCAACAATGAGTAATGACCTCTTAATCCTCATATCCAATGATCTTTTCTCAACACACCTCACCCCATGTGCCTTTCTGCCTCCTTCGGCTCCTTTTCTATGTTCTTTCTTCACTTGGCTTCTATCATTCCACTTTCTCCTCATTCTCTTGCCTATCAAACAACTTATCAGAAAGTGTTTGTTAAAAGCCTCCTATGTGCCAGGCACAAGAGATACAGACACAAACAATGAAGCAATCTTACTTTGAGGAAATTTGAATTCTAGTGGCTAAAACTAATCTGATGGCTCCTTCTTTCTCTTCTTCTAAGGTTCACTTTGTTCTGCATTCTAAGTCACTGTTGAATCTCAAGACTTTGTTTTTAGCTCCTTCCTCTGCTCTCTCTTCACCATTACTTTTCTTAAGGCATAGCTCTGATTATGCCATTCTCATCCTCAAAAATCTCTATTTGTCCCCTGTTGCCTCTAGGATAAAATAGGAAGTCCTCAGCCTGCCCTTGAGAGCCCTTCACAATCTTGTGCTGGTTAACCTCACCAGATTGATCTCACATGCTGTTTTTCAGTTTAACTGGCTTACATGCTAATCTCTAAACTTGGTATCCATTTCCCATCTCAGTGGCTTTGCACAGGCTAGTCCCAAGGTTGGCATGCACTACCTTTGTATGTCTATACCACAGAATTCTTAAGTTCCTTTATGACTCAGCAAAGGTACCATCTCCTGTGTAAAGCCTTTTATGGTTCCTCTATTTGTTAGTATTCTCCCTCTCCTCCAATTGCATACTTAATTATGTGCACTTTGTATCCCATAAGTGATTGTAAGCTCCTGGAGGGCAGAGACCATTTTAATTTTGTCTTGTAACTTTTTACATAGTAGGCCGTTAAGAAATGTTTCATTAATTACATTTATTTCTTGAGAATTAAAATCATATTTGATCATTTAAGAAAGTATGATATAATCCTTTAGAGAACCATATTCTATGTGTCTAACTTAAGCAAATAAGACATAAACATCAGTCAGCTATTAAGGTAATTCATCAGTTTATAGCTATTATGTTATAATGAGTTCCTCAGTAACTGCAGTTAGATGTGATTAACTGACCATCTTTCCTTCAATTCCTGGGATGGATTTTCAATGACATCAGTTCATGATGAAACTACTTAGGTGGATTTCAGATTCAGCTCCTTTTTTGATGAGTGTTATGATAAAGAAACTAGGAAATTTACCTTGCTTGAGTGATGGAGAAATTAATATTTTAATTATTAAACTTTTTAATTAAGAAAATTATATAACTTTATTTCTAAATTTATGAACAATGATCATCAAACAAAATGAGTGTTTCCATATATAAAATAAAACAGAAAACTAGGATTATAAATGAAACAAGTCTTTATATACAGCTTACCTTTACTTTTTAAGTATAATAAGAATACACTTAATATGTAACTTTAAAGCTGTCCAGCTTGTCTGTGTTTCCTTCCAGCCTTTCTTCTGATCTCTTTTGTGCATTGAAAAAAGATGCTTCATGACCATTCATTATATACGAAAACTCAAGCAAAACAAATTCCTCCATTGGTCAAATTGGGCAACGTATGTCTCATCTGCACCAGGAGACTACAATCATCACTCTTTCTGGAGATGGGTGACCTTTTATAACTTTGACTAATCATTGTATTGAACACAATTCTTAAGTCTTTCAAAAGTGTAGATCTTCTTCTTTATCAATGTTGTTGATAGCATATAAATTGTTCTTAGGGTTCTGCTCATTTCATTCTCCATTGGTTCATACAGATCCTCTCAGGTTGCTCTGAAACTGTCTCTTTCATCATTTCCTATGACAATACTTCTTAAGTTCATATACAAAAACATCATGAGCCATTCTTCCATTGTCAGATACCCTGTTAGTTTCCAGTTCTTTGCAATATTTTTGTATGGCTATTGATAGCTTTGATTTTTTCCTCTGATAATTTCCCCATTCTTAACTTTCGACCATTTATCAATGGGGTAATGGCTCTCATTCTTATAAATTTGAATATCTTAGAAATGAAACCAATATTAGCTAAATTTGCTGCAAATATGTTCCCCAGTTTCTTGCTTCTCTTATAATTTCAAATGTGTTAGTTTTGTTTGTTCAAAATTGCCCATTTTACCTCCTCTGGACTTTTTTATCTCTTGTTTGGTCAGGAACTCTTCCCCTTTTTCTATATCTGACAGGTAGTTTTTTTTCCATGCCTCTCTAATTTGTCTGTGATGTCACTCTTTATTTCTAAGTCATGTACTCATTTGGAGATTGTCTTGGTATATATTGGGAAATATTGATCTAGTTTCTGCATGATTGCTTTCCAATTTTTCCAATAGTTTTTTCCCCCAAATACTTGAGAAATAGGCTATTTTTTTCCTCTCACTCCAGTTTTATTATTAGAAAGTGATCTTTTGATAAAAATTCACTAAATTGTGATATGATGTAAGTTGATTTTTGGTTTTTTTGTCACTTTTTTTCAACTTATGGTCTTAGAAGTTTGCCTGGGACATTAAGAGGTTAAGTGACTTGCCCAGGGACATAAAGGCAGTAAGTATCACAGATGGGACTTTAAACCATCCTGATCTTAAGACCAGCTCTATATCCACAATGAATTTTTTATAATGTTTCATTTTAGAATGTTTCTTATTTAGTACTCCATGACAGTTGCTCATGATCGTTTATTTCTGTAATCTTTTCAGCTGATTTCCCATCTATATTTATTTTCAGTTATTCTATTATACATTATAT
This sequence comes from Phascolarctos cinereus, assembly GCF_003287225.1. Lineage (NCBI taxonomy): Eukaryota > Metazoa > Chordata > Mammalia > Diprotodontia > Phascolarctidae > Phascolarctos > Phascolarctos cinereus. Next base: position 63,898,638 of record NW_027556180.1, read on the forward strand.
TTAATGTCAACAGCTAACTAAAACTCTCTTTGTAATTAGGGGTAACATCAGTAGATAGAGGAATTCAACTCAATTTGATGAGGTTGGTTTTTTTTTTGCATTTAAATATTCATTTTGACAAGCGTTTGTTATCTCTACTTCCTACTGCCCTCCCCCAGCCCCAACCAAATAACAGCCGCATTAACAAAACAAAAATAAAGCCGCCATAAGAAATATGCATAGTCTAGCAGCATAAATTCCCATATTGGCCTTGTCCAAAAAAAGTACATTTCTTATTCTGCATTTTTAAATCCATCACCTCTCTGGCAAGAAGTCCAAGATGTCTTATCTTTATTCCTGTTCCTCAGTGTATATGGAAATGCTCCCTCCTACGCGATGATGTTTGCTAAGTACAGAATAACAAAGCATTTAAAAAAATAATTAAAGGGAACAAAGGCTACTTTCACTTTGGGCCAACCCACTATAGTGAATTGGAGGAAGGAAATGGAGAGGAATCTCAGAGATGGTATTGTAATATGCATCATTGGAGGAAGCATGAACATTGAGGAGATCACACATTGATCTGACTATATTGAATAATTTCAATAGTACTCCCAGCGATCAATGAAGTTGAGTTATCCAGTTGCTTGAAAGAATCAATGGAAGAATTCCTGTTAAGGGAAGATAACAACATTCATGAGAAACAGATTCACTGTGCTTTCCCATATTTGTTAATATCACATCAGCTAGGTATCATTTGTCAAGCAATCCTCTCTTCAAAATGTTTTTTAAGGGCATGCCTGCACATCTTAGAAAAGAGCACTTTCACTTGTTAAAATTTGTTTTATGACCTGAAAATTAAAGGTTAAATAGTTTTCTTTAGATGATTTGCCCTAAATTGGGTACATATTAACACTTCAGATTACTCTGTCATTTCTTTTATACTGAATAGATGATAGCACGCTGGGGACATCCGATTTATTAAAAGCCTCTAAGCTGCTACCCTTTGCTCTCTAATTAGGCCTGCGTTGTTACTGTGTATTTCAGGAAAATATGACTCTTCCATTCTTTAAATCTAATGAGCTCCAGCTGGGGAGGGATTAGAGTGGGGTTGATTGGGAGTGGGTTTTACCTTTGTGTGGTGGTGTTCTTCCGGATTATTCAGCCTTGAGGGCATTCCGCTGAATGGTGGGGTTCTGTCAAGCTAATCATTGCTACATTAGCCTCGACTCTCCTGTCATTCACTTAATTTCACCCTGTTTGTCATGATAGCACATGGATGTCTCAACAGCAACATCTGGAAAGTTACTCCAGGAATTCCTTGTCAAGCATTTTTATTCACTATGTTGCAGAGATGGAGAAACAGAGTCCAGGTGGCTTTCTTGGAAATATTTTCTTTTTCTCAGGACATTTATAGGATTTGAAATATGTTGGAAAGCACTGCTATTCCAGAGAAGCACCAGTTCTCCTAAGACACTGACTTTTGGCTATTCATTTCTTTGTTTAAGCAGTTTCCTTTTAAATACAGCAAGGTGCCATGATTGAACACCTCTATAAAGAAAAGATTTGTATAAACAGGTCCTCCACATGTACATGGTGATGCATGACACATTTTTTGACCCTATAATACAAAAAGGAAATAACAAGGATGTTATCTTCTACCAAAATCCAGTTCAAGTGTTACTTTCTCTGTTAAACATTCCTTGACCCTTTCAATCCTCATTTGAACATCCTATTCCTAGAAATACAGCAGATACATTATATATTATGCAATTTATGCTAACTATATTCTGATATATTGAAATATAATTTCCAATCAGAGTTCTAATGAAAGGTTCTTAACCTTGGGTCTGCAAACTTGCTCTTAAAAAAACCCAACATTTTGATAACGGTGTCAATGTAATTGGTTTCCTTTGTAATTCTATGTATTTTAGTTCATGTGTTTAGAAGTGTTTTTCTGAGGTTTCACCAGACTGCCCAAGGGGTCCATGATTTACACAAATTTAAGAACTATTGATCTAAAATGAATGGAAGTAATCACAAATAGTGCTTTTGTTGGGAGAAAATAGAGGACAAAAAGGGCATCTGAGAAGACATCGGCGACTATTGGCTCCTATGTTTGGTTTTTTTTTTATCTTTATAACTTTTTAAAAAATAGTATATGTATGCATGGGAGACATACTTGATGAAAACATGAGAAGAAAAGAGTCAAGCTCTCATCATTGGCATGTTTATGTCCACACAGTTTACTAAAAGATAGAGTGAATATAAGATCTCACTAGATGTCTTTTAATGTCTGGTGGTGTTAGAACCGAAAGAAAAATGTAGCCTTGGCATCTCATCTCAGATAACGTTTCAGACCAGTACATGCAATTGATGTAAGATTTCATGACAGACATGACTTTGTTCAGTTATCTACTAGACAGGGAGATACGTGTTCAATAAAATTATTTGCCAGTGCCCTTTTCTACCATATGTTCCATTTTATGGAAGAATTTCTGGGTAAATTCTAAACAGATTGCCAATTAATTTCAAGATTCTTCAAATTCTCTTTTTCAAAGATGACATTGATCTAGTTGCATAAAATCCTGAAGCCCTACACAGCTATAAGTTCGCCACAATGTTCTAACCATCCACACAGGAAAAAAAAACCACAGATAAAAATGTTTCCAATAAAGATATGCTTATTTAGATAGTGCTTTCAGGTTTAGTATATATCATCTCCCAATACAACACATCCCCCAGACCACCAATCCTGCTTCCCACCCATTTTTCACAGCCCTCATCATGGAAGCAATCCTCATAGAGAAGGGGCCAGCCACTTGTGACAGCTGCCAATCAACGCCACCCATAAGTTAGCCTAGTTGAAGCATGAAGGCACTCTGGGGGAGGGATAGAAGGCAGTGTGTGCTGTGCAAGTCAAAATACCACCACCTCCTTGACCACCACCCTCCCTTAGACACCAACGGAGACAGAACAGGACCCTAGAATAACAAAACTTCCAGTCCACTGCCCTCAGCCATCATACTGAAAAAATAGACAGGTGATATGCCAACTGCTCTAGCAGCTATGGCCACAGCTACCAATGATGCGGAAAATAAAGTCCTTGACAGCAAAGTCTTCAGCATTGTCAAATGGTTCAACATTAGAAATGATAAGATTTTGCCAGTGGAAATTATATTAAGGAACAGTCATTGCCATTTACTTTCTTGCTACACCCTAAGGACTATGGGACTTTTCCAAATATGTGTTATCTCCCCCATTAGAATGTGAGCTTCTTGAGATCAGGGACTGCCTGTATTTCTCTTATATCTGTTGGTGTCCCCAGAACTTTGCATATAGTAACTACTTGATAAATGCTCCATTCATTCATTCATCTTGTTTTAACCACTACTGGTATTTCAAGCCCATTTTATAGATAAAGAAATAGAGGCTCATAGAAGTTACCATGGTCACGTAGCCAATGAGCATTTGAAGTGGAGTTCAAATCCAGATTTTTCTTAACTCAAAATCTATTATTTTTTGCCCCATGTCATTCTGCCTTACAGACTATGACACCCAAGGGGATAGGCAGCTCATTTATGACTTTTTCAATTATTTTTTTAAATTCACAAAACTTTTTTTTTCTTTCTAACTTCTTCCTTTTTTACCTTCCACCCTCTCTCCTCCTTTCCCTTCCTTCCCCCACCCCCAACCACAAGAGCAGGCTGCAGCACATTTGGGAAATTGTGTAGGGCTTTCAGTGATTTCAATTTGTTTGCTTCTGCAAAAGCCTAGTTTTTTAATCCCATATTCTTCCTATATGATTTCAATTTATGAAACAGCAAAATCTCAGATGAATCCCATTTACAAATAATCCAAAGAGCACTGCAATGATTTGTGTCGAGTGTAAGCAGGCCATATCTTGTTATCAGTGATAACTTTCCTGCTACAAGTCATGAAATAGATTGTTGAGGACATGTTTGACCAAAAAAAAGGCAGGATGGACATGACTGAAATACAGTAGATTAACATCTCGAGAGCTTCCCTTGTACACCAGAATAAAGCCTCTAGCACAACAAGCAGTTCCTCTCTGCTTTTTTTTTTGGAGGGGGGTGAGGCAGTCAGGGTTAAATGACTTGCACAGGGTCACACAGTTAGTAAGTGTCAAGTGTATGAGGTCACATTTGAACTCAGGTCCCCCTGACTCCAAGGCTGGAGCTCTATCCACCACAGCACCCAGCTGCCCCTGGCAGTTCCTCTCTGAAGGAACTATAGAAAATCATGAACAAGAAATCTCATGGAATGATATGGTATCAAGGGACTACAAATTATATCAGTTACGATCTATCCGCACTAAGAAAATCAGATACATCAAAATATCCAAGTGAATTATATTCCATCTTGAATTTAGTACAGCTAAATTAGTATAGCCCAATTAGACTGTAAGCTTAGTGAGGGCAAGTACCATGTCTTCTATTTCTTTGTACAGTATCATCATATCAAGAACAGTGAAGAATCTGTAGGTTAGGCAATATATACTAATTTACTCATAATGTGTAAGATCCTAGAATACTAAATAACACATGCTCATTTAATCATATTGGAGATCTTAGAAAATGGTCCAACTTTTAGATGAAGATTCCTCACCTGAAATGTTTTTTTTTAATAGGTAGGCATATGTAAAAGCAGAATGTAGTATAATATACCCTGCTACTCCCTGAAACTCATGATAAATTTCATTTCATTCAAAAGGTCCCAGCAGATCTGCCAGGAAGGTCTCATTTTAGTGCAGTCTCAACTCTGGCATAATCCTGAAACACCAATTCCGAGACAAGTGTTACATGAAGACTTCAGTGTAGGAATTTATTGTGTTGGCAATCACCTTCTCTTAATGTGCCACATAAAGTAAATGATACCAACTTGTCTGAATTTGTTATGCAGTTGTATAAATTATATGGTTGTATAGTGGAGGATATAACAGTATTTTGAATAGTTAGAGATTTTTTTAAAAATTGTCTATTTACTAGGAGGCAACTAGTTGGCACAGTGGATGGAGCACTAGTCCTGGAATCAGGAGGACCTGATTTCAAATCTGGTCTCTGACACTTACTAGCTGTATGACCCTGGGTAAGTCACTTAACCCGATTGCCTAGCTGAAAAAAAAAGAAAAACAATCTTCCATTTACTGAAGAAACGTGGCTTTTACTCCAACCAAAGTAAACACCACACAAAATTCAATAGCCAACATCTACTTCAACAACTTTTCAGCTGGAACATTGGAGTCAGTAAACCCTTAGACCACAGGGTTCTTAACCTCTTGTTTCTCATGGCCCTCTTTGGCAGTCTGGTGAATTCTGTGGAATAATGTTTTTCATTATTTTTCACAATAATGTTCTTAAATCCATAAAATAAAATATATAGGCTTACAAAGGAAACCAATTATACTGAAATATAATTATTGAATTACTTAATTAAAAAAAAGTTTATGGACCCAAGGTTAAGAATTTTAGGCCTACTGCATTAATATAATTTTTGACTCCAGAATTCTCTCTCCCCCATTACTTAACATACTTCTCTAGCCTACTTCCTAGCCTCCTGCTTCTTGCTAAGATATGTCTATACATTCATAAAAATGTGTCTTTTGAGTCCATCACACAAATATATACATACATATATATGTGTGTGTGTTTGTATGTATGTATACATATATATATATATACACATACATATATACATATGTATGTATATACAACCTAATAGAATCACAGAATCATGCAATCTCAGAACTGAAAATGACCTAAAAATCATTCATATAACCCATGACTGTCTTTTCAGAAACAGGAATCCCCTTCACAATATCCCTGACAAGTATCCATTAAGAGTTCACTTGAAGACTGCCAATGATGAAGAAGCCATCACCTGTCTCCCTGGGAATCCCATTGCATTTTGGGATTGTTAGAATTGCTTGTTTGGAATCATCAATCTCTCTCTCTCTCTCTCTCTCTCTCTCTCTCTCTCTCTCTCTCTCTCTCTCTCTTCCTCTCTCTCTATCCTATTTAATGCTTTTAGTTTTGCTTTCTTGAACCAAGCAAGATGAGTCTTTCCTCTGCCATGTGACAACCTCAACTAGAGCTCACAACTGCTGAGCAATCCTATTCTCTCTCTTGTTAACTCCTTATTGTACTTCCCACAGTAGTTGTTCCAAACCTTTTCCACACTCCTCATTCCCCTAATTCTATTTCTGACTCCTTCATATTTAGCAGAAATTCCCACTTATTTTATTGAGAAGATTCAGATTTTCCAGCTTTAGTTCCCTAATCTTTCTTTTATACACTTGTTATATACTTGTCACTGTGCCCTCCTCACTACCTCCAGACTTTTCTATGTTTTTAGCCATCTAAAAAATCCTTCCCTCCTGCCACAGAGGAAGAGGTGACCTTCTTTCTTTCCATACTAATATCTCTATGTTTGAATTCTAGATCTCATCTTTTGATTCCATGCCAGAGATGCAGAGGTGTGGACTCCTTAAGATGTTAAGGTAAACAGGACTTTTGTCATGTCTGGTCAAATGAAATCTACAAATCCCCAGCTCTTACATCACAGAATTCATCTCATCCTTGATCTCACAGTAAGTCCAATTCAGTTTAGTTCTAGGCTTCATTGCTTGACCTGTTGGCTTGATTGTCTGTCACTAGTTCCATACTACTGGTTTGATAGACCTGGATTCTGTAATTTAACTTTATTTTGTATTTGTTCCCTTTTAGCCAGCCCTCTAATTCTATACACATTACCTTCGCTGACTCAGCCAGAGCTGAGAAACTCCTCAGAAACCCTTCTTTTATTCCTCTTATGACATAAGCTAAAGAACTCCAGCTTTTACTTTTATTCCAACATACTTTAGCTATTAACAATAAACGCTGGCTGCTGCAGCTCCCACCAGGCAGACTTCTGCTCTCTGATATTAGCCTCTAGCCTTTTATAGCAACCAGCCCATCCAGGACTCTGCTGCCCCATGCTGGGTTCTAATGAAGTAAATCCATAACTAGGACTTCTTAAGCCCAGAGCAAATTGAGCTGGGGGGGGGGAGGAGTGGTATAGTTTCTACACTGGTTATAGTCATGGCAAGACAGGGAACTTACTTCTCATGAGTCTTGGCCATTCATCCATAGGAGCATAAGCTGTTCTTGTTCCTATAACCCTTGGGAGAAGGTAGGAGAAAGGGGAGAGAAGCAGTAGGCATAGAGGCATAGCAATATGGGAAGATGAGGGCTAGGAGAAGGATGGTAGGAATGATATTTGGGAGGAAAAAGTGTAGTGGAAAGAGTGTGCTGGAGTTGGAGTCAGTGGACCTAATTTCAGTTACCCTGTGCTGGATATAATTTTATTGTGATAATGGGTGGAAAGACTAACCCATTGTTCCTTACATTCCATGTCCAGGTATCAATAGAAAGTTGAAGGCCACTTTTTATTGTTATTGCAAATGGCCCTGTCTCATGCATCTTCTGTTGGAGAACATAAGTGATTTGTCATCCTCTGCCTGTAAACATGCTCAGGTCTTCCTTATCCTAGAAAAAGAAAGAAGGAAAGAAAGAAGGAAGGAAGGAAGGAAGGAAGGAAAGAAGGAAGGAAGGAAGGAAGGAAGGAAGAAGGAAGGAAGGAAGGAAGGAAGAAAGGAAGAAAGAAAGAAAGAAAGAAAGAAAGAATGAAAGAAAGAAAGAAAGAAAGAAAGGAAAAAAGAAAGGAAGGAAGGAAGGAAGGAAGAAAAAAAAGAAATATAATTTTGACCCTCCTAGTTCCAAATTCCTAGCCTTTTTCTTCTTTCTTTAACATTCAGTTTCTCAGAAGTGCTGTGCCTACTATTACATCACCGTATTTTTCTACCTCTATAATCTGGCTTCCACCCTTGCCGGTCTTACTGAAGCTGCTTGCTCTAGCATTATAATTATCTACTAAATGGACAAATAAAGGGCTTTTTCCTAGGTGCTCACTCTCCTTGACCTCTCTGCAACATTCAACTGTATCAACCTTCTCATCATCCTTGAAACTCTCTTCCTAGGTCTTATGTGATAATGCACATTACTAATTTTTCTCTTGCTTATACAATCATTTCTTTGCTAATTCTTCTTCTCCTTTAACATGGCTATTCCCCCAAATTCAATCTATCCCCATAGCTTTAACTATCACCTTTTAGTGGATGACTTCTGAATCTTTATGGCTAGGCTTGAACTCTTTCCCAGACTCCAAGCCTCTACTTCCAAACGACTACTCAATTTTCCAACTGGATATCCTGCAAGCACTTCAAATTCAACCTGTCTAAATTTGTTTATCATCTTCCCCCTGAAATCAGCATCTCCTCCTGGCCTCTGTTTCTGTTGATGATACTACCACTCTCGTTGTGATCAGAATTAAAATTTCTGATCCTTGCCTATGCCTTTTCCTTCTTTCCCACGAATGCAGTCAATCTCTTAATTCTGATCCTACCTTTTATGCTTATTACTTTTGCGACTTTGTTCAAGTTACTTAACGTTCCTGGGCCTCAGTTTCCTCATCTGTAGAATGAGGGAGTTGGGATAGATAGCCTCTGAAGTCCATTCCTGTTCTAGAACTATGACCCTATAATTTTCTTGCTTACCTGTTCCTTTATAGTGTTGTTCAAGTCATTCTTTCCTTTTCATTTTCTTTCTATTATTTTCCCATTTCCTTTGTAGCTTCTACCAACCAAATGCATGACCTGATCACCACATGCCTAAGTAACAGAAATAGTCACCCATCCACTGGAGCTGGTTTACCTCCCTCAATATCTTCAACCAATGGCACCAACTCATTCCCTTGTCCATTAGCCCAAACACCTATGTAAGTGATGCCCTCTGTTGAGTTTTCATGACCGCTGCTTCTCCAACTTTTCTGGCGTCCCTACCATCAAAACCCCTGTGGGAGAAGACCATAGACTTTCCTCCATGCCTCCTCCTATGGCCCTATTCCTAAAAAAAAATAGTTTATTAACCTGTTAGGCATTTAAAATGAAAATTTACTTCAAAATATTTTTTAGTTTAAAACTGTGATTTCATCCTCTTTCTAATGCAGAGATAACTACTGCATAAGATAATGCAGAGTAAGGAGATGGACTCCTTACAGTCTTAGACTCTTGCCTGGGGCACTGAGAAGTTAAATTCCCTGCCTAAGGTCACACAGCCAGTGTGTAGCAGCAACCAGTCTTCCTGACTCTGAGGCTGGTCTTTAATTGCTTTCCACACTGCCACTCTGCTTCCTAATATTAGAGAAGAAAAAGACAACTGTAATAAAGCAGCTAGAGACCAATACTTGGAGCTGGGAAGGTAATTGGGTTGGATCTTTCTTCAGACATTAGCTGTGTCACCCTAAGTAAGTCACTTAACATCTTTGAAGTTCAGTTACTTCACCTGCAAAATGGGAGTAATAATAGTACCTACCTCATGGAATTTTTGTAAGGGTAAAATGAGATAGTGCTACATAAATGTTAATTACTCTGTATAAAGTAAGGTTAATGCTACTTCTCAAGGCTGTTGTAAATAATTTTATGCATGTAAATAAAGTACTACACAAGATCAGTTATAATTATCATTATTGTTATTCTTTGAGGAAGAAAGGTACAGTAACAGAATAAATGACTTACCATTTCACCTTACAAAGATTCTTATGGTTTATTCTCCGGTCCTCAGCACCAGTTATCAGAAACACTCAGAGTCAGAAACGACCTCAGAGATGACCTAGTTCAACACATAACCTGACCACACATCCCTCCCATGGCGTATCCCCAAAGTATTCATTTAGCCTTTGCTTGAAGACTTCTAGTTAAAGGAAATTCACTACTTCCTGATAGCTCTAAATGTTAAAAAACTTTTTCCTTACAACCAAACCTAAATTTGCCCCTTTTTAGCTTCCACTCACTTCTGAATTCTGCCTTCTGGGGCTAAGTAGAGCCAGTCTGTACTCTTTTCTACACGACTGTTGTAGAAATACTTGAAGACAGCTATCACCTCCTTCTTATGTCTCTCTTAGATTTCATGGTCCAGCTCAGAAGCCACCTCTTAGCGAAAAATCTCTCCGGATCCCCCTACATAGTGCTTTCTCCCTCCTCCCATCATTATATATTTACTATCTGTTTATAGGTTGCATTCATCAACGAAACATAAGATCCTTGAGCATGGACAATCTTTCATTTTTGTGTTTGTATCTTCAGTGCTTGGTGTAGGATCTCATAATAAATATTTGTGGTTTTGACATTGTTGTTGAACTTTGTTTATTAGTCTTCTGATTATCAGCACCGGTAGAGCTGCAGTACATGGGGTGACTCTCCCAACTGACACAATTGATACATTTAATGAGGCTACATTAGGTTTACTGTACTCTCATGGTCCTGTTCCAATGTGTTTAGCATTACTTGTCAAAATAAAGGACACAATGACTTCAAAGCAAAGGAATTTAATGAAATAGCATAGCAAGAGAATTCCCTCATAAACGGGGCCATTCTCATGCAAACATGTATATAAAATCAGAAGATATGGTTGGCTTTCTGGCTCCACTTCTTTGAGAATGCCATGATCCTTCCCTGCCGAGATTGTGACAAAAAGAATGGATGGGTTACATACATTCTAAAAATGCATCTATAGGGTGTGAGTTCTTTGGTTTGGAATTAATGTTTGATTTGGCTTGGGATTAATGCCTTTGACTTATAGTCCATGAAAAGGTATTGCATCCAGATACTTCAGAGTGGATACTTCAACTTTCCTCATGATGCTTTACCTTGAATTCTGCCATTATATGTTTCTGATCTAACACTTGAGTATGGGCAGCCCCTAGCTTACAAACAGAATGTTCTCCAAAGGTTTGTTTCTTATTGTTTGTTTAGAACTCAAAATGATTTCCCCATAAAAACAAAGCAAATGAAAACAAGGTGCATTTCTGGAGTACAGTTCAGACTATACAACGCTTTCCCCACGATACTTCTGTGAGGTAGCTAAGACAAGTATTACGGTCTTATGTTGCCAAAGAGAGAGAAGATCAGGGAACTAGTGACTAGTGAATAACTGAGTTAAGATTCCCAGCTAGGTCATCTGACTCCTGCCCAGTGAGTGCCTTCTTCACATCATCTTTATTGTATTGATGGAGGTCAGCCAGTCAGACCAACCTAGTAAAGCATATCTAATTCATAGGGTAGCTGAACTATAGCAGTAACAGTATAATAGAACCTATTTACAGCTGTAGGATCTAAAATACAGATAATATCAGAGCTCCTCTCTCCCCTTCCTTAATATATGCCTATTCTCTCTGTAAGTCAGGCACAGAGAAAATACTCTGTATGTACTAGCTCTTTAAGGAAAAAAGGTGGGGGGTAAAGAATAGAAAGATATTAAATAATTGAGGTGCCAACAACAATAACTGACAAGTACTACTTTAATGTTCAAGAAGTATTTTTCTTATACCCTTATTTGATCCTCACAATACCTTTGAGAAGTAGATCCAATAGCTATTATTATCCCCATTTTACAGAGGAAAAATGGAATCTCAGAGGCACTAAGTGGTTTGCCAATAGTTATACAGCTTGTTAGGCAACTCATTGAGGCTATAAATTGCAAAGAAAGTCCTGGCCTGTACTAGTAGAAAAATTTTTCTTGCCTGAATTTCCCAAAACCAGTGAAATCACAGGTCTAATTCCAATCTCCACTCTCTCTGTCTGTCTATCTCTCTGTATCTGTCTTTCTCTCTCACATACACATGCATGCACACACACACACACACACACACACACACACACGCACACACACACAAAACTAATAAGTATCAGAGGAAGAATTTGAATCCCAGTTTTTTTTCCAGTCTAGCAACCACATTTATAGCTGTAGGAGATCTAGAGGTCATTTTTGTTGAGTTGTTTTTCAATCACGTCCCACTCTTCATGACCCCATTTGAGGTTTCCTTGGCAAAAATAATAGAGTGGTTTGCCATTTCTTTCTCCAGCTCATTTTACAGATGAGGAAACTGAGGCAAACAGGGTTAAGTGACTTGCCCAGGGTCACACAGGCTAGTAAATGTCTGAGGCTGGATCTGACCTCAGACCTTCCTGACTCCAGGACCAGTACTCCACTTACTGTGCCAGTTACCTGACCAGAAATCATATTAATAATTGTTCAAATTCAGATAGAACTTTCATGTTTGCAAGGCTTTTTATATAAATTACCTCCTTTGGTGAGAACTATGGTAGGGATACACCTTGGGAGTTCTGGTGTGTAGGCGAGGGGGGAGACTGGGGAAAGACTATGTGGGAGGGACTGCTCTGGAAGCAGAGCCAGACATTAGTATGTGTGGCTTATGTATAACCCATCCTCACGATACCCCTGTGGAGTGGATTCAGCACCTCTTAAAAGGTATTTATAAGTCTGGAATTTCCTGTCTGTTGTACCTCTGATATTTCTGAGGTGGTGGTGGTAAAGGAGGTGGAATGTGAGGGGGGAGGGTAGTGTCTATTATTGGTGGAGTAGAAAGAGCCTGGTTTTGCAGTTAAGAGAACTAAGCTGGAATCTGCAATCTCTTTTCTAATTCTTACTAGCTCTGTGACCATGGGTCAACCATTCCATGACTCTGAATCTCAGTTTCCTTATCTGGAAAGTGGGAATGTTACTACTTGTATTACCGACTTCATTGGGGTATAGGAAAAGTTCTTAAATTGTAGAGCATAAAGTAAGCCAGACTGGAATGATATTTGACCTGAAAAGAATCTTAAGATCCTGGATTTGGAATTGGAAAAGACCTCAGGGATCCATTTAATTGAACTCTCTCATTTGACAGATAGAGAAACTGAGGCACAGAGTCACAAAGTGACCTAGTAAATGTCACCCAGCTAATAAGAAGCACAACCACTTGCCCAAGATCACATGAGCAGTAAGTAGCAGAGTCAAGATTTGAACCCAGTTCCTGTGACCCCAGAATCAGTGCCTTTCCCCCACAGAACCACTTATACTCCCATATTCTTCACAGAGCTGTTTTTAACCCTCTTTTCAAGTTGCTTCTTTTTTCCCCCCATGGATTAAGAGTGGCTGATGTAGTTCTGTGCACACAGTGGGCATTCAATAAATGTTACTGATTGACTGAACAAGGGAATGAGAAACACTGTTATTTTTATAGTCTTGAAAAGCAGCACCCTGGTGTCCTGCGAAAGTAAATTATAACTTGAGTCAACAGTTTGCTCTGAGAGGGTATTTTATACCATGGGAGTCAGTCAAATGGAATGACATGAGATGCTTGATCTTTATCATATTTCCTATGCTGAATTCCAAATGGGCTGCTTATTCCTCCTTCAACAGAAGGCTTGGATTTGGTGGATTTTGAGAAATGAAAGCTGACTTTTGAGGGGAGACTGGGGGAGGGGCAGGCAGCCAATGCATGAGTAGGTCCTGAGTAAGCTCCCTCTCTGAGTAATGTCACCTCCCCCATTTATCTTACCAGCGCTAATGCTGAAGCTTCATTATTATCAACATTTAGCTAATGTGATTATCCACTGTGGTTTTGAAGGTCCTGTCACATCTTAATGCTCCTCTCACATCTTAACATCCCCTTCATTAGAGAGGATGGTGAGTCAGAGCTCTCCAAGTGCAGAAATTTCTCCCTGGTTATAAGTTCGGTATTTTGAGGAGCTACAAAAAGGCAATTTGAGGAGCATTATTCTTTGCCTGGGAGGAAGCTTGGGGTAGTGGACAGAGAATTGGCCTTGCAGTCAGGAAGTACTGGGTTCAAGCCCTGCTTATTTGACACATGTTGGCTGTGAGACCCTGGACAATTCATTTAATCTCTGAGTACCTCAGGCAACTCTCTAAAACTATAATTTGAAGATGAGTTGCCCATGTGCATCAGTGGAGGGAGTGTCCACACTGGAAGTTTTCCGTACTAATGCAATCACGGTTATGACCAAAATAATAAAATCTTTACTTACTCTGCTGCTCAGTTCAGTACCTCTTCTCTCCATCCCAGGTGGGGGTACACTTAGAGGTTCCGTATTTGAACAGCTGGTTGTCAATATGTGTATGAGACTGTAGATGTGGGGAGGGAAGGGGAGAGTCCTGACTATTTAATATGTCTATTACTTCTATGTATATTATTATATGACTATAGCTTAATATGTCTATGTATTAAGTAGTATTCTAGTGCCCCAAGTTGAACTAAATTCTTGGCTCAGATTCAGCATTGACTCTGTCTTAATCTGTGCGCACTTAATCATGACGTAAACAATTTTAAGCACCTACTATATAAAAAGCATAGTGTAGTACTGGGGGATCTGCAAGTCAGAATAAGATATACTTCCTGGCCTTAACAGCTTATACTGGATTTGGCAAGACAAGATATACAAAATAATAATAAAGGCAAAAAAAAAAAAAAAGGAAACACATGTATAAGATGTAGGAATAAAGGAATATCAGAAGTCATAGGAGTGAGGAATAATTCCTGGCTAGGAGAATCAAAGAAATCTTCATGGGAGAGGGTCATTTGGGTTAGACCTTCAATTAGATTTCCTGGAGCTAATCTGTACCAGAGTAATCATCTCTCAACTTATGATCACTCTGACTTGAGGTTGAGCCAGTTTTGTGATGGGAGGAAAATATATTTATAGCTGGAAGGCACTGTAGTAAATATCTAGTCCGATTCATACCTGAAAGCAATATCTACTATGACATACTGGCCTTGACAAGTAGTTATGAAGCCTCTACTTGAAGACTTCTAATGATGGGCAACTCACCAACCGTCGAGGCAACCAATTCCAGTTTGAGGCAGCTCTCATTGTTAGGAAACATTTTTTTCTGACATCATCTAAATTATCTTCTTTTCAACTTTCACCCATTGCTCTTGGTTCTGTCCTCTGAAACAAAACAGACCAAGTCTAATAATCCCTTTTCCATGTGCTCTCCCTTAAAATACTTAGAGACACTATCAGGTCCCTTCAAACCTTCTCTCCTCCAGGCTAAATGTCTTGAGTTCTTTCAATTAATCCTCATATAATATGGACTGAAGGAAGGCTCTTCACCTTTTTGGTTGTCTTCCTCTAGGTACTGAATTGCTCTAGTAATAATGGTAGCTTCTCACTGATTCTTCCATACTCTTTCACCAAGACTACCCATCATGACCAAGAGGGAGCTATTGAGTCAGTTTCCTGGAAACTTTGTTGATTGGTAAAAGTTGGCTTTTAAAAGTTTTGCCAAGAGAGCACAAGTTCTGTCTATTCTAATCAAACTGGAAAAGTTTCCAATATGGGTCCAACAATGAATTGCAGGTCTATTGTCTGAGGACAATTACCTAGAAACTCACTACCAGGTTAGGCAAAGGGTTGCGAATATTTTGTACTGGAGATGTTAAGTGACTTAGATCATTCAGTCGCACAGCTAGTAAGGACGAGCACTAGGATTTGAAGTTTCCATAAATGGTCAGTTTTAAGTATAATGTTAATTTATTTTCCCCTTCAACTTTGAGATATATATATATATATATATATTTGTGAGTTTTAAGTCCCCCTTCCCCACAAAGCATTTCAATCCACATGAGAAATAGTGTTTTTAAAATTGAACATATCCCTTTGTACATGCCTGATGGGGAATTTATAAATAAAAACCTACTATGGTTAAAAAATCTGAAATGCCTGTATTTAAAAAAAAATAGATCTTTAATTCCATAATCTATTGCTGTTGGTCTGTACAAGATCCGTAAAGATTTGAACTGGGGCTCTGGGAAATGAAACTGCCTCCTAGTCCTTCTACCTTCAATTTTGGATGGAAAAGGGAAAAAAAATGGATTTGCTGATGATGTGGAGAAGAGACTTTTTTTGCTGCCTCAGCAAAATGGTTATCCAATAGCAGCTTAACATACAATTAGTACAATTAGGCTCCATTTTTCCATCACTTAAAGTTAGTGCTGATCTCATTAAAATGAAAAAGTAGAGCTGTGGGACTGAGACTATACCAAGCCAAGACATTCCCTCCTGCTTCCCAACTTTCACTCCCTTTCCCTTCTTTCAAAATTAAGTATCTACCTTGATAGCCAAGCCCAGCTTTCCCTAGAATGGACAGTAACCATTGAGCAAGTTATATTGGATCTAAGATGACAGGAAAAAGGAAAGGAGAAGACCAAAAGTTGGTCTAGTGAAAATCTCACTAACTGAGATTTTATAAATTTAAAAGGACAATTAAGAAAGGAATTGGGTTGATTTTATTTTATATATGTGTGTGTGTGTGTGTGTGTGTGTGTGTATATATATATTTTAGCTCACAGATTTTAGAGTTCATCTTATTCAAACTCTTCATTTTAAAGATGAGGAAACTAAGGCCCAGAGAGGACCACTTGCTCAAGGTCACATACATGGAAGAAATGGTAAAGTGAGGCTTTGAACCCAGGCCCTCTGACTCTAAACTCAGTATTATTTTCACTGACTTACCTAATCTAAGAAGTAGAATAACATCAATAAAATGGAAGGAGAGAAGAAGGTTAGAAGAGAGGGAGTATTTAAACTAGTTTAGAGAACTGTTTTTCAATATTCTTTACAACATACATGCATGTAAATA
Source organism: Phascolarctos cinereus (assembly GCF_003287225.1). Classification (NCBI taxonomy): domain Eukaryota; kingdom Metazoa; phylum Chordata; class Mammalia; order Diprotodontia; family Phascolarctidae; genus Phascolarctos; species Phascolarctos cinereus. The sequence continues at coordinate 63,915,179 of NW_027556180.1, forward strand.
GTTGACTGGCCTATCCCAAATCCTCTTATTTGAAGTAATTCACCTATTTCAGAGGTTTCTTGAGAGAAAAGTACTTTGCATGACAAAGTTTTATATAAATATTGGTCTCCTCCTCTTCCTTCTCCCCTTTCCCTTCCCCTTCCTCCTTCCCCTTCTCCTCCTCCTCCTTCTCCTCCTCCATCTTCTTCTCTTCCTTTTCCTTCTTTATCTCTTTCTCCTACTCTTTCTATCATTCAAGGTCTGGTTTCAACGAACCAACTTTTAAAGCTTATTTTGAAATATTATATGTATTTGAAAATTAAATCACTTTTGTTTTAAATCTCCATAATTGGAACTGATCCAATTAATCTGAATAAATGAGGTCTGATCTAACATAGGATTTTAAGAGCACAGATTTAGAGCTAGAAGAGGCCTTGACTCTCATACAATCCAGTGCCTTCATTTTATAGATGAGGAAACTCAAGATCAAAATGCTTTAAATGCCTAGTCTGAAGTTACACTCTTCGAAGTGGCAGCAGCAGTATTTGAGTTTAGGTCTTCAGACAGCAAAGCAAACAAGTTAGACATTGTGCTAAGTTCTGAGAATATAAAGACACACAGTCCCTAACTCCAATGAATTTATAATCCAGTAGGGCAGAAAAGACATATAACAGGTAATAAATGTAAAGGAAAGGTCTACTCAAAATGTTATGGTGAATCTAAGGAAGGGCAGATCACTGGAATTAGATCTTGAAGGGAGAGAAGTATTTTAAAAGACAGAGATTGGGAGTTGAGATGCCATTCGAGACATTAGGGATAATGTAATCAAAGATATAGAGACATGAGAGGACAGAAATATGAATGGGGTGGTAGATAGTTCACCTTCACTAGAGTATAGAATGTATGAAGAGTCTTTGAGGCTTTGTTTGCTAGGCATAGCCTATCTTGAGGTTGATATCACAGGATTCAGAGCAGGAATGGAGTCATAGGAATCACCTAGCCTAAATTCTTTTCTATATTTTACACAAAGTAAGTTGAAAACCCCGGTTTTGAACCCAGATTCTCTGCTTCCAAATCTAGTGATTCTTCTACTGTGTCATAGACTGTTGGAAAAAAAAAAAACACTGAAACTGAAATATTCATCAGACAGATAAAAATAAAGGCCTGGAATTCAGGAGGTCAGTGTTGGAGATCAGCAGTGGGATGGAACCTATGAATAGCCCTCTGCTTCCAGCCTGGGCAAAATACAGAGACCTAATCTCTAAAAAAGAAGACAAAAAGCCTTTATCAGAAAAGGAAATGTATTAGCCTGTTATGTTATGACCCTGATAAATACTTGTTTTCCAGGGTACTCACTAATCTTCTCTTTGATAACAAATTATAGAATTTTGCGAAGAATCAAAGTTTACAGTTTCTTCACAGATTTTATTCTGGTCCCTTTTTTTTTTAAATTAGGACAATATTTGCCCTTCTGGAATCGTTCACTATCTTTCCAGTTTCCCATCATGCTCCAGAGATCACTAACAATGGCTCAGCAATCACATTGGCCATTTATTTCAGGACATGAGAATATAGTTCTGGGTGAGGAGATTTGAACTAATCACAGGAAACTAGGCACTCTCTTATTCATCAAAGCTACTCTCTTACTGTTCCTTACTTACATTGGGTATTAACTCCTTGTTACTCATTTTGTTCTGTCCTTTCTAATCTCTTTAGCAGGGTAAACAGAAGGAAAGCCAAATCTCCTCTCTAAACCTTATGTGTAAAATGAAAGGTTTGGATCTAGTGATTTCTGAGATCCCCTTTCAACTCTACATCTTGTGATCTGATGGATGAGTAGGATTTAGCATTATCAAATTACAGTCATTCATTCTTTTCTAGTCTTTAAAAGGGACCTCAGTTTTATTTTAATTTCTTAATCTGGGAAAGAGAAAGGACTGTACTCTTTCATGGGAGAAATGTCAAATTGAAAACTGACAGATATTCTGAGGAAAACAAAACAGAACAAAACAATGAAGATCCAGCTTATTCCTCTGAACACAAACAAAAAACCCCAGTACAGCATCAGACCGCCTCCAGAAGGTGACAGCTGGCTGTCAGATTTCTCTTCTCCTTGAGGCACGTAGAACGGTAGAGGGGTGAAGAGAGGTAACCCAGCAGTACATCCTCGTAAGCAACAACTGCATGTCAGCACAAATGGTAGCTGCCCCCTCCCCCATCCACCTCTGAATGCTACCTCCTCTTCCTCCTAATCAAAGTAAGCAGGTAGAGCAGGTGAAAAAATTGAAAAAAAGTCACACACATTGTCTGTCCTATTCTTCCCAGGCTAAAGTCTTCAACTTCAACAAGATTACACGCCTGAAGAGGAAACCTGGGTGCTTTCATTACTCTTTTCCTAATGGGATTTTTCAGGTGTGCAAGGAAGTCTATTCAGTGATCAAAGCTGCAGGGACAGGTATCTGATGGTCCATAGAAAACAAAGATACCGTCATTCTTCCCTGTCTATGATCCTCAGCCTTTTTCAATGTCAATAAAATATAATATGGAGCTACTACCTTTCCCTGAATGCGTAATCTCATTTTAGCAAATGTTTTAATGATTATTTTCCTTGATTTATAGGGGCTATGTTACCCGTAATGCACAATTAAAGAGAAGATGCCCTTTCTGGAGACTATGGCCTCTACATGCCTCTTGGTAAATACAGCTTTTATTAGGTACTTTTATTATTTGATTATCTTTTACAATCAGGGATTTTCAGTATAATTGAATCATGTCAAATGTATTTAAATTGTACATGAATCTGGGAAAAGAATGTGATGAGTTTAATCTAGGGCTATTTAATTACTTCATCCTAAAATACAGCTCCTTTCATCTCACTCTAACCCACATGCTAAATTGGTGACTGCTGGCTGCCAAGAGTCATTTGCCTTTTTGCCTTTTCACTTTCAAAACTTCCAAGTGAGCTCAGGAATCCCACTGATATCAAAGTGAGCCTGGACTACTAACGTCAAAGAGGTGGTAAATAGGAAGAAAACCTTAATCAGATTTAATGAGTACAAATAACATAAGAGTTGGGATGCAGAGATCAAGAAGAATGAAATGTGTTAGCCTGGACAGAATTCCACAAGCTTTTAAGATGGAGTTGGGTGGGAAAGAGTCCCTGGTTATGAATATGAAACCATATTTTTTTTATTTTAAAAAGAGTCATTTATGAGAAAGGCTCCATCTTGGTGTCAGAATTCTCTTGGAGTAAAGCTACATGGTCTCCAGTGGAGCATGTGGAAGGGAACCTAATGCATAAACCCCAGGAACTTGAACCTAAAGCCCAGATCAGGAAAAAAATTTGAATGGTCATAAGCACCACACAGAAAATAATACAGAAAAAATGAATGAATGGTTTGTGTTTGTTTGTTTATTTTGTCTTTCTTATCCTTCAGAAGAGTTTTAATAAATGTTTGTTGAATATTTTATTGTTGAATCGAATCAATGCTATGACACCAATATTTTAAATAAATGAGGGCTAAGTTCATAGATATCTTTAGAATGTCATCCTTAGGTAAGGCCAATCAGAAGTATTGCCCAAGCATATATATCAGCTCACAAACTGCCTTACTGATAGTCTTGGCCAGTGCCCCCCTTGACTACCATGGCTCTCCATTGAGCAAAGACATCAAATATTTGGTGACTGGAATGGATTCTGAGTTCTTTTGGCCTCCTTGTTTTCGTAATTGCTTTACAATAGTTGAATTGCTATTAGAAATAGTGATAGCTACTGAAAATGCCCTTTACTTTATTCACTTCCCACTTTTCAGTATGTGCAGCTTCAGTATATGAATAAGGCTCAGTGAAGCTGTTTTGTAACTACACTCTTAATTTTCTCATCTTTTCTGTTTCTTGTATTTTGGTGCTGCTTTTAAATTTTGTTTCACTAGTGAATGGTCTAGCTTCACACAGACAACTGATGTAGAAATGACTCCTATTTCAATAAGTGGGTGATTCGCATCTGGTCAAATAGAGACAATTTCATTTGTGCATGCGTGTGTGTGTGTGTGTGCATGTGATACTCAAGGTTCACTATATCTAGCACCTTTTGATTCACTTCATGAAGAAAATATTCATATATAAGTGTAATGCTTTTGAGTAGGCCATTATTTAACCACTTTCATCTCTTAGTCCTGAATCATATTTTCCAATAAGTTTTTCACCATCTTTCCTATGCCAACTTTTGCACTGAAGTTGCTAAATATCCATATCAATATATATGCACACATATATATTTATATATGCATACATATATAATGGTACATACATGCAATGTCTCAAAAGTTTTAGTGCAGTTTTAAGCTTTTAATAGCTTCAGGCATATACATGCTACAAGCTTACATAAATACTATTTGAAAGGTCAATTATTGAAAATTTTGAAATATTGATATATTTCTTATTAAAATTCAACACAAATGCCGTGTTTTGCCATATAATGCTTTAGTCAATTTTTGAGCCTTTTAAAAACTCTCATCATCTGCTGCTCAGTGACTTCAAGTTTGGATTTATAATTCCGGCCTTCAAATCACCCAAAGAACAAGGCTTTAATGTATACGTGACAGTTTAAATATGATTCTACAAGAAAAACTTTAATGGAGATAGGTCAGGTGATTGAGGTAGTCAAGTAAGAGAATCTCCTCTACCAATTCACCAAAGAAAGTGACACCCAGAAACTGTCTCAGATGAAAGGCATGATGACAGGGTGCCCTGTCTTGTTAAAACTAAAATTAAAATTTGCTAAACAAAATTCATAAAATTAAATAAATGTAAAAGATTTAAAGAAACATTCAAACTATATCTTTGTCATTTTTTAAAAGACTTATGCTATTTTAAAAAAGCACTATATGTGTGTGTGTGTGTGTGTGTGTGTGTGTGCATATGTGTGTTTACAAATATCCATACGTCAGCTAAGTGACATAGTGGATAGAGTGATGGACCTGACATCAGGAAGACTCATTTTCCTGAGTTCCAATCTGGCCTGAGACACTTATTAGCTATGTGACCTTGGCTAAGTCACTTAACTCTGTGTGCCTCAGTTTCCTCATCTGTAAAATGAGCTGGAGAATGAATTAGCAAACCGCTACATTATCTTTGCCAAGAAAACCCCAAATAAGGTCATGAAGAGACTTAAATTACTGAGCAGAAATAACAAAATGAGCTGGAGAAGGAAATGGCAAACTGCTACAGTATCTTTGTCAAGAAAACCCCAAATGGGGTCCTGAAGAGTTTGACACAACTGAAATGACTGAACAACACCAAACGGCACTAAGATTTTTGGGACAGCACACGCACACGCACACACACACACACACACACACACACACACATTTTTCAGATATACATGGATTCAGAAAGGAATTCATGTGAGGCCAGGAACAGTTTGAGGGAAAATGACTCAAGAAAGCAGAAAAGAAATCTGGCTATGGGCTTAAGAGAGAGCTAGCCCTAGCAATTAAGAGTTGAGCTTTTTGATGATTCCACTAGGAAAGGAAGGACTTTGACATTCTGTAATACCAGAGGAGTGTGTAGTTTTGGCCACATGTTTCTTACGTATATTTTTCACTACCATTGTTCTTAACGTTTGTGTGAGCCTTCCCACAGATGCTGTGTATGTCTGCAGCAAACCAAAGTTTACTTTTTCCTACTCTTTTTACTCGGCCATCTTGTTAAAGGGGAAATACGTTGTTGTAATTATTTTTACTTTGTCTCAGTCAATGTCTTTGCTATGAGCCAGTTGTGTCTACTGGCACATAATTAAAGGGAAGCACAATGGTATGGGTTCATGAGTTATAATTTTAGGAGTGCAGATCCATGGAGTATCTCAGAATCAAAAATTATTGATGTTCTGGGGACCAAACAATAACACTGAATGCTGAATTGAGAAAGTAGCTCAGAAGGCTACACTTGATCTTATTATTTTCAATGTAACCTTATTTTTCATTCTTTAAGTAGAATCCAACTGAAAAAAAACCCAGTAAGTAGTCACCTGGGCACATGGTAGGTGGTTAATACATTATTCCCAATTGCTTATTGGAGTTTTCTTTTTCTTCTTCACAACAGTTAATGGAGCCATGATTTCACTGATGTGGCTTTTCTCTGATGGGTGCTGATTGCAATCCAACTATACTTTCTCATTTTGTGCAGCGCTCGTGCATGTTCTTTGATTTTATGATCTTTCCATAAATGTTCCATAGAAAAAGATTTTTCAGAAGCCATGCTCTGGGTTCTTTGAATTATATTTTGTGGTTACATTGAGCTGATAGATTGGCTGATTGGTTTGTTGAATGGATTAAACCTCTGCAAGGTTGAAGATATAAAGGTCCACTACATACTAAAATACATTTAGCAGTAATTTTTATGGTACCAAAGAAAAGAAAAGTATTATATGTGTGTGTAGATATATATGTATATGCATGTATATGTATGCATACATATGTATAAGTATATATGTACATGTGTGTATATATATACTTGTTATAGGAAATGGCAAACTGCTACAGTATCTTTGTCAAGAAAACCCCAAATGGGGTCCTGAAGAGTTTGACACAACTGAAATGACTGAACAACAACCAAACTGCACTGAGATTTTTGGGACAGCACGTGTGCGTGCGCGCGCGCACACACACACACACACACACAAACATACATGCACACACATACACATATGTGTGCGTGTATACATAAACAGGTATATTGTATTGTGTGTGACTCCATGCATATATGTGTATGCATATGCATGTAGATATGCATATCTATACACAGATATATTGCATATGCATACACGTGCATATGTACACTTACATGCATGCATATGTACATGAACACACATGTATTTTCATATAAGCATATGTGCAGGCACACCATTCATATGTGTATATTCACATATATGCACACATATACATATATACAAATACACACAAACACACATATACATAAACATGCACATATATACATACACACATAATAGAATAGTCTTACATGGTTAAAAAAATATGAATATAAGGAATTCAGAGCAAAACAGGAAGACTTATGAACTGATGTAGATCAAAGTAAACAAAACCACAGCTATATGCTGAGTGAATACAGTAATGTAAAAACAATGCTAAAAAGTAGCCAGGCTCAGATTAATTATAATGACTGATTTTAGATGCAGATAACAAATATTTAGACACATTTCTCATTCCATAGGTTGCTATGGGTGCTAAGAGCTGTGCTCCCTAACAGATGTTGTCATTTTACTAGTCAATTTTGCTTAAGTATTTTTCTTTGTTTTAAGAGAGGGTTTAATCTTGAAATGATTGTGGCATAAAACATGAAAACATGTGTAAAATATGAAACACACATACACATCCATGTGTATGTGCATGTGCATATGTGTGTGCATATGCATTTGCATTGTATCTGTGAATTGCATTGTAGATATGCATGCATATATAGACTATATGCAAATGCACATGTGTATACTCACGTATATGTTCAGCTATGTGTGTATATGCATATACACATCTATTCATTGTGAATATTTACAACCCATAGCATATGTATAAATTGTGTATGTGCGTGTTTACAAATATCCATTCAAATAGATATGCATGCATATAAGCACATGTGTAATATATGCACATGCACGCACACTCTACCTACATATGTGATAATATGTATATGTATACATGCATGCATGTGGATGTGCGTATGGCCACATGCATATATGTATGTTTGTTATGTATAAATCTATCTCTCTATATATATTCTAGGTATCAGTATACTGGTTAAGCACTCAGACTATCCAACCAGCATCTCTCACTTTTTATATATGACTAGTTAGTTCACACATTTTTCTGGCTATATATAATAGACACACACACACACATACATATAATGTGGGTGTACACACACATGCAGGTTTGTGTACACAAACAGACGTGTGTGTGTGTGTGTGTGTGTGTGTGTGTGTGTATTCATACACCTACATTGGTTGGTCTGGGGTTGTTGTACTTTGTCTAGTAAAGGACCAAAATGGCATCTCAATCAATCAATCTATCCAGCACTTAGCACAGTGCCTGACACATAGTAGGCACTTAATAAATGTTTATTGATTAATCGATTGAGATGTGAAGCCATTCATGGAAAGATTCCTTCCACTGTTTCAGACCACAACCAACCCACCATGTGTGTGTTGTTTTTCTTGATGTTCTCCCATTTATCTGCTAGAGAGGATCTACTTAACATGACCCTCTAATTATTTTTATTTTTTGTGAGTACCGGTGCAGTACTCAGAACGGTCATCTGTCCTTCCTTGCCCTCTTTCTACTTCTTCTTGACTGATGTATAACTCGGGGTTTTATAGCCATGTGGAAACTCAGGGCCTGACCTTTATTCCTCAAGGTCTTTTTCACTTCTCCAGGACTCAGTTTCCTCAGCTGTACAATAAAGTGGGAATAGATGATTTATAAAGCCCTTTCTATTTCTAACATTCTATCATCCTATAATGAGAGTGCCAAGATTACTATTCCCTTTGTATACATGAAGAAACAGGTTCAGCCAAAGGGAAACAATTTGTCTTTTACCACAGCTAGTAACTTTTAGAAGCAGGATTTGTTTTTAAGTGAGGTTGTGGATAATACATGGTACAATTTTTTTTCCAATTTGAGTGGACATTTATGAAGCTGTAAGACTGACTAGAGATTTGATGCAAAAATGAGAAATCAATAAAAATAAATATAACTTTGACGACTGGTAACTTCAAGCCACCTAGAATGCTGTAAATGGAAGATCTGTCAGTAATAAGAGATGAGGAAAGTCATATTAACCAGATAATGTGTTACTTTAGCAAATGGAACATCTCAATAGTGCCTGGCTCTGAAAGCAAATATTCTTGTTATGAAAAAAAAAATATCAAGCACAATGGATAAAGAGCAACTGTCAGTAAAATGCTGCAATACTGTTAATACCTGATAGACTTTCACCCAGAGCATCTCATGCTAGGAGGCATGAAGCATGGCGTTCACTTGGTAGCCATTATAAGAATAATGAACAGATGCTGTTTCTCGATTGTGGGATCCACAAATGAGGATTACAGCCCTCAGTTCTGCCTAAGACATAATCACTTAGCATTCTTCCTAAAAGACATCCACTTAACACCCATACTGTAAGTTACATCCACGCTATCTTCCCATCATTGTCCTCCTCTTCTTCTTTCTAGTGCCCCCATACAGCTCCACCCAATTTCCCCTTTCTATACTTGGTCCTCATCCTCATTCTCTTCCTGTAACAAAAACATCCAGAACCATAAGTAGGGCAGGGCAAATGAGTTGTGTCCCAGGCCACTAGATTTTAAAAGATATTTGTAACAAATATTCAGCATTGGAGAAATACTTGAGCTTAGAGACTAGTCAGCAAAAATAATTAAAATGGGAAGTTTCCAGACGTTTTTTGTGTTGTCTTCTGATCCTCTATAGGCCCACCTTGGTAAATTCCTCCCTGGCCTGGTCCTGTACTGGTCTACTCACCCAATCCTCATGGTAAACCTTATCCCCCCAAAATCACTTCGTGGTATTATGAGGTCATTCCTAGCTGCCCCTCTCCCCCAACACAAATTAATTTGTTTAAAAACATGATTAGAAAGGCCTTTGTATGTTTCCTGCCATGAATGCACCTAGTGAAGTTTGCTCCATGTATCCAAATTCTAGTTTAAGAATTCATTGACTCATTCCCCTGGGTTTCTTCTTCCCTCGCAGCATGATAGAAGCAGTGATCTAAACTGCTGAATATCTGGATAAATTATTTCTAAGTCTATAATCAGAGAATATGGGTTCAAATCTTGGCTCCGCTATTTGCTACCTGTGTAACCTTGGGCACCCTTTCTGGAGCTCAGTTTCCCCATTTGTAAAATGAAGGAGTGGGATGAGATGGAGTCTAGGGCTAACTTGATGATCCTATTATTGTTTGCTTTACTTCTACAACCTCCACCCACCCCAGTACCGCTTGAAGACTCAGAAAGATCATTCAGAGTTTGGCCAAGTAGGGCCAAGGATCATGGCTCTGGAGTTGTTCAAAATATCAATCTGGATCAAGGTTGCCTTTTAATTAAATGGTGTCCAACTCCCTTATTCACTTTCAGTTAGTCAGTCAGTTAACGAGCATTCATTAAGTGCTTACTATGTTCCAAGAATGATACTAAGTGCTGTGGATATGAAGAAAAACAAAATTGTCTCTTCCCTCGAGGAGTTTATATGACAGTGAGGGGACAACATATAAATAAAAAGGTTCATGCAAGATAGAAACACAGTAGATGGAAGGAAATCTGAGAAGGGAAGATGCTAGCAGCTAGGGTGACTGTAAAAAGTCTACTGCAGAAGACTGAATGAGAGAGGGAGAAGGAGAGGAAGGGAGGCAGAGAGAGAGACAGAGAGATAGAGACAGAGACAGACAGGCAGATAGAGACAGACAGAGAAAGACAGAGACAGAGTGATATAGACATAGAGAGACAGAGACAGAGACATAGAGAGAGTCAGACAGACAGAGAGTTAGACTTATACTTTAGATAACTTGGACAGCTGAAAGGAGGATGGTTTGCAGTAGGATGCAAATAGTTGAAAGGTTAAACAGTGTCCAGCTCAAAATCTACTTCTCTCCATTTGCCAATGTATCAATTTCCCTAAAAGAGGTATTCAGGCATTGAAGCTTGGCTTAGAGTAATTAGCTCTAGCGCCTTAGACAAGTAACTTCCCCTTTTGGTGCCTCAGTTTGCCCATCTGTAATATCAGAGGGTTTGACCAAATCATCTCATAGGTAACTAAAATTCAATGGTTCTGTCGTTGACCAGGGGAGTCCTGGTCCTAGCAAATAAGGTGGTACTTTTGTAAGTATACCATGTTGAATTCTCATAGTCCAGCCTTCACATATTTGTGATTTGTTTTTATTGGTGTAGCTACTACTCCTGCTGATGCCAATGAAAAATCTTTTACACTTTCTCATCCTGTGTGCTTCTTATAAGTTTTTTTTTCTTAAAACATCTGTGTAGGAAATACTCAGCAGGTTGGAGACAATTGTGGAGTCATAGATTGATAAGATTGATAGAGTAAAACTAGAAAGGACCTTTGAGATCATGTACTCCAACAGACTCATTTAAGATGAGAACACTGAGGCCAAGGGAGGTTAAGTGACTCGACCATGGATGGTCTCACATCTTGTTGGAGGCTTGATTTGAACCCAGGTGTTCCTAACTCCTAGTGCAGCACTCTATCCACTCAGAGGTCTCAAACACATGACCCATGTAGTCCACAACACTGAGTATGGCCCGAACCAGATCAAAATATAATTCTTATCTGCTTTTAATGAGTTGATATATTAGTAAGAAGGAAATATATAAATATATGTAATTTTCCAAGTCAATATGCAGCCCATAGGCATCCTTATGTACAGTTTAGTGGCCCCTGTTTCTATTTGGGCTAGTGCCACTGAACCTCCACCATGCTCTCCATCTTCCTTTGCTATCTCCAGAGTAGCACTCAAGCTGCTTCTCTTTGCTTGACTAGCCTACTTCTTTTTTTAACCATAGGAATATGTATCCTTAATAATCTTTTTGTAGCAGTTTTCATGGACAAATAGTCTCTTATGATTTGTTTAGTCATTTTTCAGTCATGTGTTACTCTTCATGACCTCATTTGGGATTTTCTTGGCAAAGATACTGGAGTGGTTTGCTATTTCCTTCTCCAGCTCATTTGACCAATGAAGAAACTGAGGCAAACAGAATTAAATGACTTACCCAGAGTCACACAGCCAGTAAGTGTCTGAGGCCAAATTGGAAATCAGGAAGATGAGTCTTCCTGACTTCAGGCCCTGTTCTCTATCCACTGCACCACATAGCCTGCCATGTATTTCTCTTTTGTGGAGCTGTTTTTTTTTTTTAATTCTTCTGAAGAATTAGTTAAGTGTAGTAGTAGTAGTAGTAGTAGTAGTAGTAGTAGTAGTAGTAGTAACTAATATTTATATAGTGCTTTGAGATTTGCAAACTGCTTTATACATGTTATCTTATTTGTAGTGTAGTGCATTAAATAGAGAGCTGGCCTCAGGGGCAGGGACACCTGAATGTAAGTCTTGCCTCTGACACATACTGTCTGTATGACTATAGGTAAGTCACTTGACCTCTAAGTGCCTAAGCGATTTTCTAAGGCTATAGATTTCAGAGAAAATGACAACCTTCCTTGGCAGAAGTAGTTTTTGCAGCTTGCAGTTTGCTATTCCAATAAAAAAAAATCAGATCCAGTTCTTATCTTTTTCATGTTTTTCTAATAGTAGAGTTCAATGATTCACATGCATCAAGCATCTTAGGGAAAATACTGAAAGGCAAGAAATAAGCATTTATTAAGCACTTACTATTTACTAGATATGGATTCAAATCCAGCCTCAGACACTTACTAGATGTGTGATCCTGGGCAATCATTTAAGCCAGTTTGCCTCACTTTCTTTATCTGTAAAATGAGCTGGAGAAGGAAATGGCAAGCCATTACAGTATTTTTGCCAAGAAAGTCTCAAATGAGATGACAAAGAGTTATATATGACTGAAACGACTGACAACAACAAATGTGCTAGATACCATGCTAAATTCTTTACAAATGTCCCATTCAATCCTTTAAAACAACTCTGGAAGATAGGTGATGTTATTATTCCCATTTTACAGTTGAGGAAACTGAGGTTAAGTGACTGGCCCAGGATCACACAGCTAGTGAGTATCTGAAAGCCATATTTGAACTCAAGGGTTTGTTGACTCCCAAGTCCAGGCCCAGCGCTCTAGCCCCTACACCATCCAACTGCTTTTAATCTTGACTGACTAATGACAGACAACATCTCTCATCTCAGCAGAGAGGTGCTAGGCTATAGGTGGAGGATGAGGTATTTGTTGTCAGATACAGCCAGAGGTGTCTGTTTCGCTTACTGCTCTTTGTTTTAAGAGAAGGTCCTGGGGCAGCTAGGAGGCACAATGGATAGAGCACCAGCCCTGAAGTCAGGAGGACCTGAGTTCAAATCCAGCCTCAGACCAAACACTTGACACTTGCTAGCTGTGTGACCCTGGGCAAGTCACTTAACCCCAATTGCCTAAAAACAAACAAAAACAAACAACAAAAAAAGAGAAAGTTCTAATGGAAGGCAGTTCTTGGAAATGACATCATTGTTAAAAGAAGATCCATGAATTACTTTGAATAAAAGAAAATGCTAGTATTAAAGAAATAGGATTTTGTAGCAACAAGCAGTTGGTGATCATTGAAAACACAGCAACATTTTACAAATGTGATCCAGGTTGGTCTCCTCAATTCTAGGCCCATCATCAGTGCTTGTATATACACACATACAAACACATACATATACATATGCATGTAGACATACATACTCACATGCATACACATGCATGTATGTGATATATGTCTATGTAATATTTTGTGTTTATATAATATACATCACATATAAACTATATATTCCATAGAATGTGCAAATATGCACATGTGTATATATTATATATTCCATCGCATATATATATATACACATATTATATATGTGTACTATATATTCCATAGTGGACATATGAACATATATACAGTGTGAAATCATAGTCTGAGCTTTTCACATGCTTTGTTTTTCCTGGTACATGTTGCTAGAATGATCTCTTTTTCCATACCGTTGATTTTACTGAGGATGGCTTTGTTAAGTTCTGGAGTTTAGTAAAATTATTGTACTGATATCCACGAACAGGGGCATTTAAAGGACTTCACTATCAAGAAAGAATCCCCCCCCCTTTTTATGTTCTGACATTATACAAGTCTTCTTCTATGAAACTGGAGAACCCACTGTGTGAAAAACCCTACTTGGTTCATTTGTTGTCAATATTTCAGTGAAGCAATGGTCAGAGCCATCTTCATAATCACATCTGTCATGTGGCGCACATGGTTTTACATCATCATTGAATGCCTGGTCTGAGAAGGGACTTACCATTTTCTTCTTGGAATCAAATGCTTAAAAAACAACAATAACAGACAATAAACTTCTGGAGATCGTTTGTTTTGCTGCATTCACAGAGAGTTGTAGTATATAAATGTTTCTTCCCTTATCTTCTTTATGGAAGGCTACAACTACTACGTGTTTAGAGGACAATCTCGTAAGTTGTACATCACGCCAAGCTCTCTGAAAGTTTGTTTTCTCAGATCCTTTTCAGAGCTTGTAGTCTTTCATCATCTTCTTTACTGAAGTTTTGTAGCAGAGCTTCTACGCTGAATTTATGTTGCCCTTGGTTGCCACATCTGTTTGGCAAGGAGATTAAGAACACGCTGAAAGAGGTGGGTGCTCTGCAATCTTTGGCTTTTTCTTTCTTGGCCTTAGAGCCCTATTGACCTTTAAAAATATCTCATAAAAAATTCTCCTAAGAATGAGCTACTATATGCAAATACTGAAGTACAAGGCGCATAGATTTTCAGCACCAAATACAAGCAAACAAAAACACAGTATACATGAACCCAGTGACTATACTATGTAGCACTCATTAAATAAATTTAGTCCATCACAACTGGCGAAATGACAAAGCATTTTAAAAAGTTGCAAGAAAAAATTAGGATAATTTTCAGAAGATGCTGTAGTAGGACTCCCATGTTACAAATGAGAGGGTTATTTTCAGAGTGAATTAAAATATCCTACGATCCTCTGATAGCTAACATTTATCTCAGGGGATGAAAATACTGCCCACATCATTGATGTTCCACATGATAATGAGAAAGGTCCTATCTATATCACAGCATGGGGGTGGGGTGTGTGACTAGAAGAGGGCACGATTTGATCCAGAGTATTAATGTAAAGTTATGAGATGGGGGGTTGCCCTAGCAGCTGGTTAGAGCCCAGTGCTAATAGGGGCTAGGTAACACTGCTTTGCTCTATCCATAGGCTATAGGCTTTGCTGTTCCTACTTAGCCTTACTCAAAGTACATGCCCAGGGTCTCAAGGGCAAGAGAACATGTAGGACTCCATACATTCTACCATCACCAGGGTCTACTTTAGGTAATAAAAGCTAGGGAGGCTTATCTTAGTTATCATCCATCACTTTCTGCATCCTACCCTCCTTCCTAAAACTCTTCTTCCCCCATCTCACGTTGTCTTCCTCTTGCTTCATCAAAACCTGTTATCAGGTGCCTTTCAATACTTCCATGGTTCTTTCCTCTTATCAATGTGAATACTTCTTGCAGTGATACGAGTCAGAACACATCCATATTTGTCCAACCCCGAGTGATACTTGTCCATGTCCTTTTAAATACTCTCTATATGGAGTCCACCCA
The DNA here is from genome assembly GCF_003287225.1 of Phascolarctos cinereus. Classification (NCBI taxonomy): domain Eukaryota; kingdom Metazoa; phylum Chordata; class Mammalia; order Diprotodontia; family Phascolarctidae; genus Phascolarctos; species Phascolarctos cinereus. Next base: position 63,930,517 of record NW_027556180.1, read on the forward strand.
ATGGCTGGGGACTCTCAGGAAAGGATCTTACAAATACATTCATATTAATATGTAAATGACTGATAGAGTTTACTGTAACTAAGAAAAAGAACCATGACAGATCTGGAAGGGACATTAGAGGTCATATACTCCAACTCCTTCATTTTATAAATAAGGAAACTGAGGCCCAGAGAGAAGTGACCCACCCAAGGCCAAGGATAAAGGAGTAGGAGAAGAGGGATTAAAACCTTGACATGTTGCCTGACTCCTAGTCCAGTGTGCCTTACAATCACTATAGACATATTTTAACAAACAGAATAAATTTCTAACAACGTGTTCAAGCACTAGTGCCCTTCCTGATTGTGGGGGAGGTTTGGGACCAGGAGCAAGAAGAGAAAGAGTGCTCCCCAATTCTCCTGACATCATACAATCTAGACACTTAGTCCTCCTGACAGGACAGCCCTGATAATCATTACTGAAAACAAACAGACATAGGAGGTTAATGTACACTGCCATGAAGCTTTGGGGACTATCCTCCCCGTAGAATAATAGCATTTATGTAGCTCTTTACAGTTTGAAAAGCATTTGACATGTATTGCCTCATTTGATCATAGAGTTAGATTGCTGGTATTCTAGATATTTTACAAATGAAGAAAATGAGACAAAGAGAAGTTAAGAGACTTGCCCAGGGTCATATAGCTAGTATCTGAAGTCAGATTCCAACTCAGGTCTTTAGACTCCAAGTGCTTCACTCTATCCATGCCCCATAGCTGCCTCTGAAAATATATGAGCTAGACCACACAATCACTAGCAGTGAAGATTGTTCCTTGAGGGTTGGTATTGTGTCTTTTATTTTATTTTTATCTTCTAATAATACCTAATGCTCCTAATGAGTAGGAACTAACATCAACAGATGCTTATTAACTAACTAGGGGGAAAAAATCCATAGAAAATTACTCTTTGAAATTCAATCATAGAATAATGGAAAAATGTTCTCGGAGGTGGAAGTGACCCCAGTGGCCATCAAGTACAACTCATATCTGACCAAGAATTCTGTCTATAATATTTTTAACAAGTGATCATGGGGAATTAATTATGTCATGTTAGAGAGTCCATTCTAGTCTTGGAAAATTTTAATTGTCAGAAGATTTTTCCTAGCATCTGCTATGTGCCAAGCATAATGCTAAGTGCTTTACACTCATTTGCTCCTTACAATAACCCTGGGAGGCAGGCACTATTATTATCCCATTTTACAGTTGAGGAAACTGAGGAAGACAGAAGTTAAGTGACTTGCCCAGGTTCACACAGCTAGTAAGTGTCTGAGGCTGGATTTGAACTGAGGATTTGACTCCAGGTCCAGCACTATCCCCTGAGTCATTTAGCTGCTGTTAACATGAAACTTAAATTTTTCTTTTATATCTTCTGCCCATAGCTCCACTTGGGACTCAGAGGCTGTCTAGTACAATCTGCTAATTTAACAGATTTGGAAACTGACAACTAGGAAAAGTAAGTGATTTGCCCAAGATCACATAGGTAAAAAATGTCAGGGGCAGCTAGGTGCGCAGTGGATAGAGCACTGGCCCTGAAGTCAGGAGGGCCCGAGTTCAAATCCGACCTCAGACCAAACACTTGACACTTAACTAGCTGTGTGACCCTGGGCAAGTCACTTAACCCCAATTGCCTAAAAAAAAGAGAGAATGTCAGAGGCAAATCTTGAACCCAGGTTCTGTAATTCCAGAGCTAGTAGTTTTTCCAGTGCCAAACTTTAATGCAATTATCACATACCCTATAAGTTTTCACTTATATAGGCTAAGTCAATCAGTCAACAATCAGTTATTAAACATTTACTGTGTGCCAGGCACTATGGTAAGTATTGAGATATAAAGGAAGGCAAAAACAGTCCCTGATTTAGGCACTTAAATTTTATTGGAGAGAAAACATGTAACTCTCTCTCTCTCTCTCTCTCTCTCTCTCTCTGTGTAGACACAGTGAGAGAGAGAGAGAGAGAGAGAGAGAGAGAGAGAGAGAGAGAGAGAGAGAGAGAGAGAGAGAGAGAGAGAGAGAGAAAGAGAGAGAGAGAAAGAATGGAAGATAATGTCAGAAGGGAAGACACTAGTAGCTGAGGGAACTGGAAAAAGCTTCAGTTCCTTCACCTGATCCCCAGAGCATAGCTGCTACCTCCCCTCCTCACAGTTCTAGGGGATGTTGAGGGGTTGGGAATGGTGTCTTTTCTAATGCCATAGCTTGTTAGCCCCCACTGGTGGATTTCCCTCATGATTATTGGCTGACAGCAACTTAATTAGCAGACTTAATTAGCTATTAGAAATGGATACTTACTATGGTTTATAGTTGGTACAATTGGCATAAAACCTTTCCCATAAAATGTCTGCTATATCCTCTCCCACCATTATATGCAGGGTCCAAGAGAGGTGGGCTCAAGACTGGAAAACGCAAGAGACCAAGGGGTAATTGACAGATCCTGTTTGCTGGATGTCCTTTTATCTTCTTTAAGGCGATACACATGAAGACATACTTGGACATGGGTGTAACTTTTCTGCTGGGTTTCCTGTGAAGTCTTATAACTGCCTTTTCTCAGTGTGTCTAGTTTGTCCTCAGCTGCTAGTATAGACACTCTGTTGGATATTCCAGGGACACTGTGAAGACAAGGACACCAATGAAAAAGTCCAAATTCTCTGGTCCTGTAAAGTTCGCAAGGTTCTCTTCTAGTTAAATGGTGGAGGCCAGGGCTCTACTCTACTTTTTAAGGAATCTCTTCTCAGGAGAATGGCAGGAACTCATCTCTTTTGGCTTACCAAAGTCATCTTACTTTTTTTTTTTTGATTCCAAACTAGCTTCATGGTTTTATAAAAGCCCCACAGGGCATGACCAATTCCCTCAACCAATCTGAATAGACCTCCTGTACTTAGTTCATAAATCTGATTGATTGATTCATTTGAAATGTGTTTAAATAAAGATATCAGAGCTAAATGAGGTAAGGTGAGTGATTGATTGATTGATTGACTCAATCCACTCTCTTTCTGACATTGCTCGTCCATCTCTCCTTACCACCCTGGCTGTTGTTATTATGACACCAGCCAGCTCCTTGATATCTGTTTGAAAATGTTTCTTCTTAAAAAGGAACAGGGTTCCTCCGATGCCATCTGTCCAAGGCAGAGTAGAGGGGAACCACTGGACACTCTAAGACAGTGATTTTTGGCTGGCTGTCTGGCTGTGGCCTCACTGTTAAGCTTGCCATCTGAAAGCTCTGATCTAAGCCAGTGAGTTAAAACAGTTCCTTTTCCTTCCCATTCCCAGCTATGCCTCACATCAATAAGCAAGGGCAGGATATTGTCCCTCCTACCCTTTGGAGAATGAGAATTCATTTCCTAAGAAAAATACAGAGTCAAAAAAAAATGATTTCAACACTGAAACACAGATCATAGTGTGCATTTACAAGAGCCTTTGTGAACTGCTACTGTGGAGAATGGCTTGTATAATTGTATTTGGGGACTGCTCTTGTAGTAAGAGATTTATAGTTTTTTTACTTGTAAAAACCTATTTCTTTCTGTTTTAAAATATAGACTCTCAGCAAGTGTCACCCTGAAGAATTGGGCCCGGCAGAATATTTTGTTACATTTTAGAAGAAAAAAAATGCGTCAGGCTGTTAGACTATTAAGGCACACCAATGGAGCTGCCACTCTCCACCTCATTATTCAAGCCTCTCTTTAGTTCAATTATACACCTCTCCAGCTAAGGAAGATAGATGAAGGTCATTTGGGAGTTGTAAACCACAATGCCTTGAATGCAGAACTCTGTTCTTAAACTGATTTACACCTTGTTCTCCACTGTTCTACAGCAGGGGCTTCGATTGAAAGGCGGGGACCATGATTGAAAAGCTCTTTTCCTAGTCTTAGCCTTCTTGCATCCGGGTGCTGGCAATTATTATCTTGATTAAATGGCTGAAGACAATGAAGGCCTCCTTCATTATCTGGGTGGCAACAAGAAAACAAGACGGTAATCCCTCCCAGTGTGCCCCTCACCACCCCCAACAACAACAACAACAACAACAAAAAAGAGAAATGGGAGGGGGTTGGTAACAGTAGTTGGTCAGACTGCATTTCAGGTAGGCTCTGAGACATTTCCATCTCCTATAAGTTAAACCTTGATTTTGTAGATGGGTCTGGGAAGGAGGACTCAGTGTAATTGAAAGAAGCAATTTGCTTTGCCAGAATATAGACAAAGCGCTAGCATGCTGCTCAGATTTAACTCCCATATATCTCACAGTGTGAAGGATGTAATGTGGGCTAAAGAAAGTTAATTAAACAATGCAAATCCACAGGAAAATTCTCACCCAAGAAAACAAAGATGTATCTTTAAAAAAAAATGAAATAAGCTTATTTTATTACCCTTTGGCTATTTGGACTTCAGTTTCTATAACTTGATGCCAAGGAGATGATGATTTTCCCAGTATGTTTTTTTTTCATTTCCTTGGAGTTGTTTCAGAAGGTTGTCACTGTGAGCTAACAGCAAATCATGAAAAACGTAAGCAATAAAAGAAACCCTGGGGCTGAGGCCATGGGGGCCCAGGACCCTGTGTGGCATGGGATTTCATAAAATCATATATTTATAGCTGGAAGGGACCTCAAAGGTTTTGTAGTCCAACTACCTTATTTTACAGATGAAAAAATTGAGGCTGAATTTAAGTGACTTGCCCATGGTGACAAAGCTGGTGTTTTTTTTTTTAAATACTATTTCATTTTTTCTCCAATTACATGTCAAGACAATTTTTAGCCTTCATTTTTATAAAATTTTGAGTTCCAAATTTTTCCGCCTTCCTCCCTCCTCTCCCCTCTTCCTAAAATAGTAGGCAATTTGATATAGGTTATACGTGTGCTATCATGCAAAACACATTTCCATATTGGTCACACTTTTTAAAGAAGAAACAAATCAAAAGGGAAAAAAAACACAAAAAAAGAGTAAATTAAGTGAAAAAAGTCTGCTTCCCTCTACAGTCAGAGTCCCATTAGTGTTCTTTATCTGGATGTGGATAGCATGTTCCTTCATGACTCTTTTGTACTTGTCTAGGGTTTTCATGTCTCTGAGAAGAACTGAGTCGTTCATAATCATAACACAATGTTGCTGATAATGTATACAGTGTTTTCCTGGTTCTGCTCATATCACTTTGCATCAGTCTGTACAAGTCTTTTCATGATTTTCTGAAATCTGCTTGCTTATCATTTCTTATTGCACAATAGTATTGTATTACATTGATATACCACAGCTTGTTCAGCCATTTCCTAATTGATGGGCATCCCCTCAGTTTCCAATATTTGACCACCACTAAAACGGCTGCTATATATATTTTTGCATATGTAGGTCCTTTTCCTTTATTTTTATGATCTCTTTGGGATACAGACCTAGTAGTGGTATTGTTGGATCAAAGAGTATGCATAGTTTGGCTGTCCTTTGGACATAGTTCCAAATTGCTCTCCAGAATGGTTGGATCAGTCTGCAATTCCACCGATATTGCATTAGTGTCCCAATTTTCCCATATCCCCTCCAACATTTATAATTTTCCTTTTTGTGTCATATTAGCCAATCTGATAGGTGTGCGGTGGTACCTCAGGGTTGTTCTAATTTGCCTTTCTCTAGTCAAAAGTGATTTAGAACACCTCTTCATATGCCTATAGATACTTTGATTTCTTCATCTGAAAACTGCCTGTTCATGTCCTTTGACCATTTATCCAGTGTGGAATGGCTTGTATTATCATACATTTGACTTAGTTCTTCATATATTTGGGAACCAAGGCCTTTATCAGAGATACTAGCTGTAAAGGTTATTTCCCAGTTTTCTGCTTTCCTTCTAATCTTGATAGCATTGTTTTTGCATATGCTAAAACTTTTTAATTTAATATAATCAAAATTATCTATTTTACATTTTATAATACTCTCTGTTTCTTGTTTCTTCCCCTCTCCATAAATCTGACAGGTTGACCATTCCTTGCTCTTCTAATTTGCTTATGGTGTCACCCTTCATGTCTAAATCACGTACCTATTTTGACCTTATCTTGGTATATGGTGTGATATGTTAGTCTATATACCTAGTTTGTGCCCTATTTTTTTCCAGTTTTCTCAGCAGTTTTTTGTCAAGCAGTGAATTGTATCTACTTATGTTTTGTGGGAGAGTTCATTCCATTCACATTTACAGTTATGATTACTAACTGTGTATTTCCCTCCATCCTATTTTTCCTCCTCTTTGTCTTCTCTTTCCTTTCACCCTTTCCCACCTCAAAAGTGTTTTGCTTCTACCAGTTCCCCCAGTCTGCCCTCTCTTCTGTCAGTGCCCCTGCTTTAATTAATTTCCTCCCCTCCTACTTTCCTGTCAGGTAAGACAGATTTCTATATTTAACTGACTGTGTATATTGATAAGAGTAAGGTCCAAGCGATGCCCATCAACCACTCTCCCATCTTTCTCTCCACTGTAATAGTGTCTTGCACTCTTCATGTGAAATAATTTACTCCATTCTACCTCTCTCTTCCTTCTGTACCCACTGTATTCCTCTTTCTCATCCCTTAATTTTTTTTATGTCATTCCCTCAAATTCACCTTATACCTATACCCTCTCTATCTACTGTAAAACTTATCTGCCTTTATTGTCATGTATATTCTTATTTATTTATCTATTTAATTTCACCTCCTAGTCTCTGGTAGAAGATGAGCTACTTGAAGTCAGCGTTTTCTATGTTGTATTTGTATCTGTGTGCCTAGCACACTACTTTGTATGTATTAGATCATTAATGAATACTTGTTAGTTTGGATTGGGAGAGCTAGAGGAGTCTTCCACAGCTTCCCCTACCATGGTACTGCCTTTCCTCCACCTCTTCCCATTTTGGCCTTAAGCCACATGTCCCCTTTCTTGTCTCCTTCAAGGCTGCCTTCAGTCTACCTAAAGAAAGCAACATGTCCGTGTGAGTATGATGTAGTGAAGGGAGACCTCATGATCTGGTCACTCTGATTTACCATTGTCCCTGGCTAAGGTTAAGTGAGTGTGGTAGGGGTCTCACAACTCAATAGTCTATCTGAAGGAACCACAGGCAATACAGCATGCTGGATCCCTTCTTCATTTCTGGTTTCATTATAAATATAACATTCAATGCCAAAGGGACACCCCATACTTTGCCCCTGAGATACAGCTTTCGGGGGCTTTTATTTCTCTGTCAATGTTTTCACTTGGACAAAAATGTCATCCTTTCTAAGGCCTCCCAGCTGAGACCAATGCAATCCCATTTTCTTTTTAAGAAGAAAATAAAGACAATATTTGAATATGTAAACCAGGTCTTTGTGAAACAGGGCTTTTCTGCCCCTCTAAATTAACACTGCAAAGCATCCTGTGGTCAGAATCCCTTTTTATTAAGTAGGATTTGAGCAGTTGCTTAAACTCTGAAGGAATGTTAAAAAAAAAATCACTGGACTCATTAAATACAGGGCTGAGAGATGGAGTCTTTATTAACATTTAAAGTTCTCCCAGACAGGCTGCTAAGCTACAGAAGGTATTTTTAAAGACTGAACATTTTACAACTGCCCTAATTGTGGAACATAAAAGGGATTTGAAACATTTTCAGGATCAATTCAGTCTTTGGATGCCAGGCAGCTGAACTGTCTCATGGAACGTGATAAATTCATATAGATTAGAATTAGAAACCATTTCAGTATTACAAATAGGAGCTAGGGTTTTATCTTCAGGATTTTATTATTGATTAAGATAAAATACATTGAATCAATCCATTAACAAGTATTTATTGACCACCTACTGGCTGCTCAGTATTATCAGAACCATACCTTGAAAAGGGTATAGGTAGAGCATGGACCTGGGGCAAATCTATGGCATTAATCCTTGGAAGTTCTAGTCTACCTCACAGACTTAAAGTTGGAAGGGACTTTTGAGGTCTTCCAGCTCAATTCCTTTATTTTACAGATGATGATACTGAGGCTCAAAAAAGAAAATGATGTGCCCAAAGTCAAAAAGATAATAAACAAAAGAACCAGTATTTGAACCTAGGGGCTCTGACTCCAGATCCAGTACTCTTTCCATTGTACTGAGCTACCTCAATTTGTCCTTGAACTTGGTTTGATTTTTCCTTGGCCCCATCACTCCAGGCCTTAGGTTATACTTCAATAATCATTGAAGTATTTCGATCCCTCCTTTGCCTTATCACTCCCTACCTTGTCTATGTACCTGTGTCATTCTTGGTCTCTAGCAATTGCCCCACCCACGAATGTAAGCTCCTTGAAGTCAGGGGCTGTGTTTAGTTGTTATTTTTAGCATCCCCTGTACCCGTGACGCCATCTTGCAAACAGTAGGCTCTTAAATGCTTTTAGAATTTTCTTTTATGGAAATCTGGAAACAAACAAACAAGCAAACAAACAAAAAATCCTATAGTAAACACCAGAAGAGGAGTCAGTGTCTGTGGAAGAAGAATAGAATAGTTATCAGATTGCTGCCCTACAGATTTGACTCACATTATTGTGGACGAGAGTCTCATATTTTTCTTTTTTAATCACCAACTGGAAGTCTTGCCTCCATTCCTCTCTCCCCATTCCTTGTCCCTTCCAACTCCCATAAACCTAGAACTACACAAAGCAAGGGGACCAAAGGAATTCTCCTAACTTACAATATTCTATGAATACCTCTGAACACTCTACTAGACTCAGTGTGGCATATATAAAAAGCATAAGGCATTGTTGAGAAGCTTGCAATCTAATTAAATAAGTGATCTATGGATAAGATGCCCTATTAATTAATAAGGAGCCATTATTAGCAATACAATGTATGCACATGAAATAACAGTGAATAATACAAGACAGAATGCAATGTGAGGATCAATTATATGGTAGACACAGGAAAATATGGAGGTGTCCATAGGACAGGAAGAGCAAGGACAACAAGATAGCTCCAGGAAGACTGTATCCCAAAGAAGGATCACTGATGTTAGGCATCTAGATAAGGCCCCAGTTTTACAAATGAGGAAACTGAGTGCCTGGAAAGCCAAGCTGTCTGTCCATGAACACGTAACTAGTTTGTGGTGCAGCAGGATCTGGAAGCCAACTCTCTTGATTCCTAATGTTCTCTTCACTATTCCATACTTCCTCCTACATCATCAGTCTCATCCAGATCTTGGATCCAATGAATACAGAATGAATTGATTTCTGCTTGTATGCTATTTCCATCTCTATGTAAATAGCCATATCGCTGACTCTTCTTAATTTTCAGCCTGCATAAGGGAGGGCGGAAGGGGAGCGTCTGAGTTCATCAGTTGCAATACCTTCAGCTGAGTCAGATGGGGTAATAGCCAGGCACAGAGCTGTCCTAGAAAGTGCTGTCTCAAGCCGGTTCTTTGAATGAGTCAAATTATCAGTAGCTGATGTTCCCAGACTTACACAGAACCCTTGCTCCTTTCCCACCTTTTAACACATAGATATTTACCTTGCTTTGGACCTATTGTTCCTGGACTCAGTTCACAGAGTGCCCTGAATCTGCCATAGTCCTACCACCATCCCCAGGGCACTTGTCAGAGATAGGTAATCAGATTCAGAGAGATAGATAGACAGACAGACATAGATGGATAGATAGACAGAGACAGACAGATAGGTGGATATATAGATACATGATAGACAAAGATAGATAGATGATAAATAGAAATAGAGATGAGAGCGCTATAGAAAGATAATAGCAATATCAACATAGATGATAGAGTAATAGAGAGAGATAGTTATAGAGATAGATATAGATAGATGTAGATAGATACTGATTGACAGGTATAGAATAAATAGATATGGAAAATGTCAATGCAGCTTTGGCATAGTGGCTAGAGAGATGACATCAAAGCCAGAAAGCTATAGGTCCAAGTTTTATCTCTGATGCATATTTGCTGTGTGGCCCTGGGCAAGTCACTTAAACTTTAGTGCCCTAGGTGACTTTCTAAGTTGCAGAGAAGATGTCTATGGACATTTTTAGAGTTAGTTCCCTTATCCAGAAGGTCTCTATGCTAATGGATAATGGAATCACAGGTCCTATCCCAAACCCTTTTGAAAATTCAAGGTCATCACTTTTGACATCAGTTACTGACTGTGCTGAACAGTGAATGAGTTGAGCATCAAAAGATTTGAAAGAACTGAAGAGTTTTATATCTCTAGCACTTACCACAGAGGGTTATTGTGAGAAGCAAATGAAATTATGTATGCATGCATGGTATTTGGCCAACCTTAACACAGTAGAGAAATAGAGATTATTATCATTTTTCAAAGACTGAAAAATGTCATATAAATGCTTATTACAAACTGCAACACAGAGAACCTCATAGTTGGAATGTTATAGTGAAAAGTATTCTGGATTCAGCATCAGAAGACTTTGGTTCAAATTCTGGTACTGCTATCTGTGTAATCTGGGGTAAATCACTTAACTTTTCTGGGATTCAGTTCCTCATCTGTATGCCGAGGAGGATGGTGGGATTAGAGAGAGAGAGCCTCTTAGGTCTCTCCTAGCATTACATCTCTGATCCTATATTCTCATGACCTCTCTTCAGAGGTCATCTAGGGTAATCCACACCAGAGCAGAAATCTCTTCTTACACAGCCACAATAAGTGGTTGCTCAGCGCCCATTTGATGAGCTATATTGGCAGATGAAAATTGTGTGAGAGAAAACAAAAAATAGAACTGGTAATGATGTAGACTAAAGATGATTCTCTATGTGAACATTCTTGTTGTGGAAGAAAATATGGAGTATTTCTAAGAGGGAATTCTTTCCCTCTTGAATACCCAGTATTATGTGCTTCAGATAGTTAGGGTAAATAAGATAGTAGACATTCACAGGAGCTATTGCTATTCATAAAATAGTGAGAAGAATTATGCTCAATCAATAGAATACGCATCTATATTTTTAGTGTAACCCAAGGCTCAGAACACCAAAATTCTGCCCCTTCTCCCACCCTTTTTCCCCAGCTGGGCTTCTATGGCCCAAGTTCAATGTTGGAGTTTAGCTCCCAAATACAATTTCTTATTACCTCCCTCCCCACAGAGTTGTCTCTGGAAAATATTAGAATATAGCTCAAATATTGTCTAGGTCCTCCAGAGAGATGTGAATATAAAAGGTTCTCAGATACTAATCAAGTACTCAGGGTAATGAATGAATGTATTGGTATATAGAACAGTCTCTATTCCATCCCAAAGAGAACTCAGCAAACACAAAAGTTTTTTGTATAAACATTTAATGCAATTCTCCTCTCTCTCTCTCTCTCTCTCTCTCTCTCTCTCTCTCTCTCTCTCTCTCTCTCTCTCTCTCTCTGCTTCTGTTTCTCTCTGTCTCTGTCTCTGTCACTCTGTCCATATCTCTCTCTCTGTCTCTCTCTCTGTCTCTCTCTCTGTCTCTGTCTGTCTGTCTGTCTGTCTCTCCCTCCATCTCTTTCTCCATACCTATTTTCAGAGTTCTAAAGTTCTGCAAACTTATAAACACCACCCTACAGTTTGGAATCCTCTTGGAAGAGAAACAAACATGGGGTTAGAAAAGTAACCCTGTTCATAGTTAGTGACTCATACTTGTACCTCAGAGACTCGTACAAGCATCCTGCCTTGTGGTATTACCCAGAGGGAATGGATTCCCACTGAAAGAAAAAAACATATTTGAGGCTACTAGACAGGCAATCTGTTTCTCCTCTCATTAGAAGGCTGATTCCCTGAACTCAAACTTGAATTTGCTAGATAAAACCCCAAGGATATCATTGCCCTGGCATTCTATTGCCCTTAAAGGAAGGATGAATTCAGTATTGCAATGCTGAAAAAACACCACCCCTACCCCCACATACACACACCTTTCCAGAAGAATGGGTTTCAGCAACTCTTACCATGCCTGCAGAAAGCTCATGCTTATGAACTTCACAGATCTCATGATTGTCTCAATGGCTGGCATTTCTTCAATTTAAGAGTCATGTCGCTGCCTCTCTAAAGATGGGGCAAGGAACTTGGTCTTGTCTCTTCTTTGTTCTTGTCACTTTCTAATTCATATGTTACATATCTATGTAGATATATTCTCCCTAGTAGACTGGAAGCTCCTCGAAGTCAGGGACCATGTGGTTTGTCACGTCTGTATCACCAATACGTAATCTAGTATCATCCATGTAGTAGGAACTTTAAAAATGTTTTTCAGATTAAATTTGAACATGAATTTGAAAATCAAGAAAATGAGAGGTGGGAAACAACTTGTACACAATCTCGTGGCTAGTAAGCATTAAGGCCATGCCTTCTGATTCCAAATTTACTATTTTGTCCTATGTGTCTTGTGGGCAGCTAGGTAGTGCAGTGGATAGAGCAGGGGCCTGGAGTCAAGAAGACTAATCTCCCTGAGTTCAAATCCAACCTTAGAAACTTACTAGTTAGGTGACCCTGGGCAAGTCACTTAACTCTATTTGCCTTAGTTTTCTCATCTGGAAAGTCAGCTGAAGAAGAAAATGTCTCTGCCAAGAAAACTCCAAATGGAGTCACGGAGAGTGGTACAGGAATGAAAGAACTCAACAACAACAACCTGCATGCCCTGTGATGGGGCCATAATGGATACAAAGCATAAATAATAATTAGAATGCCTTCAGAGCATTCATAATCTAATAGAGACCATTCTGGGAGGGTCTGAGATGGTATTTTCTACTTAAAAAAAATTATGCAGCACATTCCTGGGCCTCATTCTATAATTGTCAGTCCCTTTTAGACAACTCAGAATGGCAGGGTAGTGAGCAGAGAAGCATTTAGTAGAGATAATCTACAGATAAAGAATAGTTGAATGCTACTTAATCACAATAGAATGATAAAATACTAATATTATTCAAGTTCAATGAGGCATTGTCAAATTATTGGCGTCTCCATTTAGGATCCTACATAATTATCCTTCTTATCACTGCAAGGGTTTCAGTGCCTTTCTTATTAATCTGTATCATTCCACACCACTCAGGAATATTTAGCCAATCAGACTTCTCAGTTATGGTTCTTGAACAGTCCTGACCTTATGAATATGAATAGAGGATGAACACAACAGAGTAGTGCTTTTAATGACGATGGAACTGCCATGAGGAAAGAAGGAAGCTGTGGACTTAAAAAAAATAATTAAAATTGAAATGAGAAAAATCATAATTAGCTAAGGGGTTACCCCCATTGGTTGGAATGTTTCTCATTTGCCCTTTGAACAATGAGGTATAGCTAGTCATTTCCTCTACATCTGGTTGCCCCAGCTGCTAACAGCAGGCTCAGCTTTCAATTTAAATGTTACAGGGATGTATTTAAAATATTTGGAAAATAGCAGCAGAAGGGGAAAGCTTCAAAGTGTATTTTCAGGTAACAATGAAACTTAAAGAACACCCCCTAAAAATGTCACAGGGCCAAACAGAGCAATCCAAAAGATGCCTAGCCAAGCATTTGGTCCACAAAGCAATTAAAAAAGAAATATGCAGGGGTGGAGGGAAGAGAAAATATCAAGAATCTATGATAATTAATGGAATCTGGTGTCACATCGGTAGCCAGAGAGATGCCGGGAAAAACAGGCAAGATGAACAAGACTGAGAAGACAGACACTCACCGATCAGCGCTTTTCAGGAAAAGGTGACAGAAGGTCTTAAAAGAAGAGATTCGAGTTAGGCTGGCTGTCTGTCTCAAGGAACCAAAGTTTAGTCACAAACAACTCTAATCCAGGTATGGTGTGTATTGATGATATGCATGTTCACATAAAACCACATGCTTCTACTCCACCTTCACCCTCAGATACGACTCCTGTTCTGGCTCTATTAAATAAAGCTGTACGAGTAGCCATGCATTCAGGATGGACTCAGTCCAAAAATACAGAGTAATTTGGAGTTGCCTGAGGTTGGGTAAGGTCTACCTCAGGTAAGGGTCTATGGGTAAGGTCTATGAAGTTTTTGATACTGAAATAGACTAAGAAGGGTTGGAGCCTTTAACAAAAGCACCCATCCAGAGTGAACAATGACAGCTAGGTGGCACAGTGGGTAGAGTATTGGGCTTGGAAACAGGAAGATTCATCCTCATGAGTGCAAGTCCAGTCTCAGACCTTTCCTAGCTGTGTGAACCTAGACAAGTAACTTAACCCTGTTTGCCTCAGTTTCCTAATCTGTAAAATGAGCTGGAGAAGGAAATGGCAAACCGCTCCAGTATCTCTGCCAAGAAATCCCCAAATGGGGTCACAAAAAGTCGGACGTGACTGAAATGAATCAACAACAACCATAAAGGGGGAACACATCTCAGGCAACTTTGAATTGACCTATCACAAGTAGTAGACCAGATAACGAGAAACACGGAGGTTGACATCAATCAGCCAATAAATTAACAAGCAATTTATTGCTTTACTATATATCAAACATTATGCTTGATGCTGAAGCTTCAAGACAAAAACGAATAATTCCTACCCTCAAGGAGTTTTCATTCTATCAACATTTAAATTGAAGGCTGAGCCTGCTGTTAGCAGCTGGGGCAACCAGATGTAGAGGAAATGACTAGCTATACCTCATTGTTCAAAGGGCAAATGAGAAACATTCCAACCAATGGGGGTAACCCCTTAGCTAATTATGATTTTTCTCATTTCAATTTTAATTATTTTTTTTAAGTCCACAGCTTCCTTCTTTCCTCATGGCAGTTCCATCATCATTAAAAGCACTACTCTGTTGTGTTCATCCTCTATTCATATTCATAAGGTCAGGACTGTTCAAGAACCATAACTGAGAAGTCTGATTGGCTAAATATTCCCGAGTGGCAGAATTCTTTTTTTGTCACTTACAGAGTCTGATATTATGGATTCAGCTATTTTAGCTACTTCAGTTTTTGTGTTTCCTTCTTTCCCTCAAGAAAAGAGGACCTATTGAACCAGCCTGCATCAGACCCTGAGAAAGTTGGGAACACTGACAGAATCAAAGTCAGATTCTGTTACTAAGTAGTCAAATGGAAAATTTCAATGAGGTTAAAGCCAGGCTTTCATAAAGACCCCAATGGCGGGTGAGAAGGAGAGAGGAGAGAATGGTAGATAAGAAGTTACTAACTGAGTCCGAGAGCAAGAGAGTCAACATTGAAAGTCCTGGATGAGGGGAAAAGGAACATCAAGGTCAAGGAAACATCAAGGTAGGAGTATGGGAAAGCATAGAACAAAAACTGATGACAGAGTTGACCTTAAGCAAAGAAGTAGTATAAGGACACATCCTTAAAAAACAAAAAAAGAAAAAAGAAAAGCATTTTGTTTTGACATCAGAGGCATTTCCTGAAGAAGAATTAAAGTAGTACGCCATCAAAGATTATGAACAGGCAGTTCTCAGATGAGGAAATTAAAGCCATCTATAGTCAGATGAAAAAGTGCTCTAAATCACTATCGATTAGAGAAATGCAGCTGAAAACAACTCTGAGGTACTGCATCACATCTATCAGATTGGCCAACATGACAAAACAGGAAAATGATAAATGTTAGAGAAGATGTGGGAAAATTGGAACACTAATGCATTGCTGGTGAAGTTGTGAAATGATCCAACCATTTTGGAGAGCAATTTGGAACTATGTCCAAAGGGCTATAAAAATGTGCATACCCTTTGACCCAGCAATAGCACTTCTAAGGTTTCATCCCAAAGAGATCATACAAATGGGAAAAGGACCTACATGTACAAAAATATTTATAGCAGCTCTTTTTGTGGTGGCAAAGAATTGGGAATTGAGAGGATGCCCATCCATGGGGAATGGCTGAACAAGTTGTGGTATATGAATGTAATGGAATACTATTGTGCTATAAGAAATGATGAACAGGTTGACTTCAGAAAAACCTGGAAAGACTTGTATGGTGTGGTGCTGAATGAATGAGCAGAACCAGGAGAACATTGTACACAGTAACGGCTATGTTGTGTGATGACTAATATTGATGAACTTAACCCTTCTCAGCAATAAAAGGATCTAAGACATCTCCAAAGGCCTCATGATGGAAAATGCTATCCACATCCAAAGAAAGAACTATGGGGTTTGAATACAGATCAAAGCATGCAATTTGCTATATTTTTTCTTCTGTTGTGTTTTGTTTCCTCTTTCTAGTGGTTCCTCCTATTGGTTCTAATTCTTACCTACAACATGAATAATGTGAAAATATGTTTAATAGGAATGTATATGCATAGCCTATATGAGATTGTGCTCTGTGTTGGAGAGGGAGGTAGGGAGGGAGGGGGAGAAAGGTTCAAAACTCAAAAGCTTATGGAAATGATTGTTGATAATCCAAAATAAATTAAAAATTTTAAAAAATTAAGTAGTACACCATCCTTGCCTCCCAAATTCATTCCTTAAACCCAGTTAAGTATGAATACTCAACAGGTGATAGAGATTTATAATACTTGGAAATTTCTATTATGTAAATTTGTCAATTGTTAATTGAAAGTAATGATGCGTCCTTCAACTTGGAAGGGATGCTACCAACTGATGACCTTATATTTCATTAAAATCTTGTTTCTGCATGATGTTGTCTATACTTACTTTGTGTGGTCACTATGCATATTATTCTTTGGCCTCTGCTTTACTTCACACAAATCATCTCATGTTTTTCTGAATTCTTCCTATTTGTCATTCTTTACAATATAATAAAAATTCATCACATTCATATACCATTGTTTGGTGAACCATTTTAATTACTGGAAACAAATATTATTTCCAGCTTTTTTTGAAATCACAAATAATGTTGATTTGAATATTTTTATACATGTTATTTTTCCCCACTGTCAATAACCTTGGGGGCATAATACCAGTTGTTATATTTCTGGGCACAGGGTATAAAAATCTTGGTAACTTTTCTTGCATAATTCTAATCTATTATTCAGAGTGGTTGAACCAATTCACAAATGTATTAGCAGTGAATTAACATGGTTGTCTTCCCATAGCCCCTTCAGAAATGAATCTTCTCAGCTTTTACTATCTTTATTAATTTGATGAGTGTGATATGATATCTCAAGGTTATTTTAATTTGCATTTATCTGATTATTAATGATTTTTAACATTTTTTCAAATAATTGTTGAGAGCTGGCATTTCTTTTTACTAAAATTCTTGTTCATATCCTTTAACTATTTGTCTATGAAGGAAAGTCTCAAATCTTATAAAATTCTGGAAGTTCCCTATAGATTTTGGATTTCAGATTCACCAAACAGCCCTCGATTTATGATGATATCCACAATTCACATATAGATAAGGAAGTTGATAAAGTAGTTTCCCCAAAATAGCCCCATGGTAATAGTATGATTTTCATTATCATTTTACTCTTGGGTAAACTGAGCTTCAATTAATAACTTCTTACAAACTCCCTAGGAATTGGTTGCCTTTGTGAATGCCTGGCTTTAAACTTACTCAAATTTTCCATTTACCATTTGCTTAGATGTTGGTTTGAATATAAGCTTTGAAGCTATCATTCACACCCAGGTATTCTGACACCAGAACTAGTGTTTTCACCATGTTGTTTCAGGTGGCATGTGAGGCAGACCCTATTCTCCCATTGCTATAATCTGTAAGGCAGGTGTTGCCAAATATAGGAGTAAAGCCTGCCCTCTGAGCTAACTGGAATTTTAAGAGAGTAGATTAAATAGTCTTGTCTTGTCAGAAGCAAAGGAAATAGACAATAACCTTTTGAAGTGAGTTACACACAAAAGATTGTGCTTATTATCAGTGCAGTATTTTGACATGGAGCCATGTGGAACATAATGAAGAGAATGTGAAATTGAAGGGAAGGACTTGAGTAGCCACCTGAGTGGCTCATAGTGATCAGAGTTGAATAGCTATCCATGTTATACTTTTGTTCTAGCCTCCTAACATCATTAAAGCAGTTTAAAATTCCAGTTCTACTATTTTCCACTTATATGACCTTAGGTAAAGCATTCACCATCTCTGGACCATTGCTTACTTTTATGTAAAATGATACGGTTATGCTTAGATATCTTTGTGGCTACTTTCCAACGTTAACATCTTATGAAGGAATTCTGTCATTTGCTAAATCAAATGGTTAAATATTTTGAAATTTAATTGATATTTTACTAGGTCACATGACATAAATAAACAGAAACTTTCCTCCCTTTTGAACAGAAAAAAATGGAAAAGAAAAAAAAGAGAAAAAAATTTACCTAAGTTTATTACATATTTAAAAGAAATAACAAGTTGTACATGATTCACAGTTTCATGTGCAATAATTTTTAAAATTATACTGTGTTATGGAAATGCTTGTTTTATTCTATAAATTAAAAACAAAATTAATAAAAAAGGGAAAAAAAGGAAAAAATAAGAAGCTTCTTTCCCTGTCTGGTTTTATAAACCAGAATGTATCTGAAAGTATTATTTTTAAACTTCATTTTATGTGGCATTGATCCTGCTTTAGGAGCTTTTAGAAGTTTTTTCCTATCCAACAAATTAAATCTATTTTTTATTAAGTTCTACAATATGTAGGATGCTATACCAAGACCTATATGAGATACAAAGAAAATTAAAATATATTCCTTGCACTCAAGAAATTTACAGTCTAGCAAGTAGAGACAATGTGTGCACAAATCACAAAAATGCAAAACAGAATTTTAAAGTTCAATAAGAGAGGTAAAAAATTTTTATGGAGTTCAGAGAACAAAGAGAGGGAAGCCCTGGCAGAACCACTATTAGGAGCTTCATGGAGGAGTTGGCATTTGTACTGGTATTTGTATTAATAGAGATTGGTGAAACTGAGGGCAAAGAATTAGGGGACAAAGGAAGACATTCTAGACAATGGGAACAACATAGTTAATAAATAAGCACTTATTAAGCACCTACTATATGCCAGGAACTCTGGTAGGTGCTGGAGATACACAGACAAAAATGAAACAATCCACGCCCACGGTGCACTTACACTGGAAAATTGGCATATCAGAAAGCAGCTCAACAATAGTTCAATGATAATATGCTCAGGGAACACTTTCCTGCAGCATAGACATTGAGAATGGAATTAACTTGAGATACAGTAGGCAGGAAGTAAAGAATTAAGAAGCTTCTTGATGAGGGGGGAAAGAGGAGAGTGTAAAAGCTGGCTTAAAGCCTAACATCAAAAAAAAAAAAACACCCTAAAATCTTGGCAACTGGTCTCATCACTTCCTGGCAAATAGAGAGAGAAGAAATGGAAGCAGTATCAGATTTTATATTCTTGGGTTCAAAGACCACTGCAAATGCAGTGTAGACACTATAGCCATGAAACTAAAGATGCTTACTCCTTGGAAGGAAAGCTATGGCAAATCTGGAGGGTATACTAAAACAGAGACATCACTTTGCTAAAAAAAAAATGTCTGTATAGTCAAAACTATGGTTTTTCCAGTAGCAATGTACAGCTGTGATAATTGGACTATAAGGAAAGCTGAGCACTGCCAAATCAATGCTTTTGAACTGTGGTGCTGGAGAAGACTTTTGAGAGTCCCTTGGATAGAAAGAAGTCAAATCAGTCAATACTTAAATTAATCTAAGCTATTCATTGGAAGGTCAAATACTGAAGCTGAGGCTTACTTTGGCCACATAATGGGAAGATGGGACTCATTGGAAAAGATGCTGATGATGGGAAAGACTGAAGTCAAAAGGAAAAGGGGACAGCAGAGGATGAGATGTATGGACAGTGTCATGGAAACAATGAATGTGAACTTGGATAGACTGAGAGATAATGGAGGATACAAGGGCCTGGCATGCCATGGTCCGCCAGGTTGCAAAGAGTCAGACAGGACTGAAAACAATGACAAAAATGTGGGCAAGTTAAATTGGGATAAAATTGTGAAAGGCCTTGAACATTGGGTGAAGGAGTTTGAATTTTATTTTGCATAAGAAGGTGGGAATTACTAAAAGTTTTTGAGGAGTCGTATGAATCAGAGCTATGATTTAGGACACATAAACTTTCAGTGGTGTATATGTATACTGATTAGTGAGGAGAGTCTGCAGGCAGGCAGACCAGTAAGGACATTCTTGTAACACAGGATGTCCCAAAAGTATTAATGCAGTTTTGAGCTATTAAAGCTACCTAATTGCCTCCTTATAATCTTATAAAATTTTTTAAATTTTATAATGTGAAATAAGGTTGTGTTAATTTATATTATTATTGCATTCCAGGTGAGAGGTTACAATCACAGTGAAAATAGAATTGATTCAGTCATCATAGCCATATCATTTATGCTTTTTATTTCCACCACACACTTTGAAGATAAATGACTGTTTTTACAAAATCTAAGGATAAGATGATTTTCATTTAAGAATTTTTATTTATTTAACATATAATTAATGTGTTAAAAGAAAGGTAATGTGGACATAATACAAAAAGTGTTGAGCTGGAGTGTGCTTTTGTAGGCTTCTCACATTAGTCATGCTTCAGACTTGCTTTTGAACAAAAGATATTAATCCTCTCTTCACTGAGATGCCATCAAACACCTGGGTCTGAGATTTACTACTGCTAAGATGTCCTTCAGTTACGCTAAACTCAAGAATGAAAGGCTTAGGAGACTCTCTGTGACAAAAAACTCTGATATGTTCCCGTGGATATCATCATAGATTGCTCTTGTTGGGGGGGACCTGAACCAGCAGGTCCCTGAGTGGATACTCCTGCCATGAAGCAAAAAGCTTTCTCTTTTATTGTGACATTAAGATAAGAGTGCTCTCAATGCAGATCTCATTCTTCATTGTGGGCTTTCATCCTTGAGCATCTGAGTCTGTGAAGGATAAGAGCATTGGTGTGCGTGGGGTTCTCTGTAGTCATCCAGCAGATGACTTGCAATTATCTAACTGGAAAGTGAGGAGTGCTCCCCTTTTGTGGAACATTTGCTGGGTCAATTAATTAATCGAGTGCAGATGCCTTACAGTGAGAGACTCAGAGGAAAGTATGACAGTCTTTTGAAAGCAAACTCTTCAAGTAACTTAAGTTCTCTATTTCCCCCCCAAGGCAGCTGGCACATGAAAGAGCAAAGTCTTCTCTTTAATGAGGAAAAAAGAAAAGAAAAGGAGATTACCATGGGGGAGAGAAAAAAAGAATAAAATTTTCAGCTTTATTCTGCTTTCTGTACACACACACACACACACACACACACACACACACACACACAGAGGCAAAAAAAAAAGTTGTTCTAAAATCAAGCTAGTCTGGTCAAGCTGAGCCTTAGTACTGTCCTTCCTCAATCTCCATATCCAATCAGTTATAAAGTTTTTATTGATTCTACTTCTACTTCATCTCTTGGATCTGACCTATCTCCAGAGTTATGAAACCTCTACCCTAATTCAAATCCTTTTCACCCCTCTCCTGGGCTAAAGTGATTGCCTCTTGAATGGTCTCACATTTCTTCCTGTTCCCATCTGACTTAATATTCTAAAACATAGATTTGCCCCTATTAAAAATCTTTAATGAATTTCGCTTTCCTCTAGGATATGATGCAAACTCCTCAACCCGACACAATCTTGCTCCCACTTGTCTTTCTAGGACTATCTCCTATTACTGACTCACCAGCTGTTTCTTTTCCCTAGACTCTCTAAATTGCTTACCAGAATGGATGGACTAAATCAGCGCTCCTCTGATAATCTTCCCATGCCCCCTCAAACAGAGAGTGTTTCCATTTTTCTCATCTCTCTCAACTTGTTGGGTGGGAGGTGCAACCTTAGCATTGTTTTGTTTTTGTTTTTTTTTTCTTGGCTAGGCAATGGGGTTAAGTGACTTGCCCAGGGTCACACAGCTAGTTAAGTGTTCCGTGTCTGAGGCTGGATTTGAACTCAGGTCTATTCACTGTGCCACTTAGCTGCCCCCTTAGCATTGTTTTGATCTGCATTTTTCATATTATTAGTGACTTCAAGTAGTTTTTCATATAGTTGATACTAGTCAATAATTCTTTTAGGGACTATTTGTTCATATCTCTTGACTACTTATTGATTGGAGGATAACTCTTGATCTTGTATATTTGTATCAATGCCTTACATATGTAGGATATCAGACACTTAGAAATATTTAATGCAAAGGGTTTCCACCCCCCCACTGACAGTTTCTCATCTTATCCTAGCTGCATTGATTTTATTTATGCAAAAAGTTTTCAATTAAATGTAACTGAAATTTCCTACTTTATCATTTTGTGATCTTCTCTTATCTCTTGTTTGATTAAGAATTAGTAGAGATGGAAATATGTTTAACATGATTGTGCATGTATAACCTATATCAGATTCCTTGCTGTCTTAGGGAGGGGGGAGGGGAGGGAGAGAGAGAGAAAAAAGAACTCAAAATTTTACCAAAAAAGAATGTTGAAAACTATCTTTATATTTAATCAGAAAAAATAAAATATTTTAAATTTAAAATAATTATTATTGAGAAAAAATAATTAGTTATGAAAAGTACCTGATCTCTATCATTCTTTTCCTGTTTTAAGTGCTGTAATGTTTAATATTGATGCCACCTTTATGAGCCTATACTGGAATGAAAGACAAAACACAACAACCTGTGAGATATAAAGTGATGCTCTAAATCTGATTTCTGACGGACTGCTTTCAGGTTTTCTCAGAAGTTCTCATCAAATAGGAAGTTCTCACCTAAGTAGCTTATGTTCTTGGGTTTATCAAACTTTATTTAAATTGTTTCTGATTCTCCCATATCTAGTATGCTGATTGTTCAACTTTTCTGTTTTTAATCAGTACTAAATAGTTTTAATGATTGCCATTTTATAGTATAATTTGATATCTAGGAATCTAATTCCCACTTCATTCCTATTTTTTCTTTTCTTTTTTTTTTGAGATTATAGAGAGTTTGGTGCTTCACATGAATTTTGTTATTATTTGGCCTAACTTTATAAAATAGTGTATTAGTAGTTTAGTATGGCAATACATCTGTATATTAGTATCTGCAGTGTCATTGCTATTATCATATTGATGGAGATTTCATAGCAATGAATATCATTCCAATTATTGTTATTCTTTATTCCTTTGAAAGGATGCTTATAATTATAGTTGTCAAAGTGTGGAGTATGTCTAAGTAGATCGACTCCCAGATGTTTGAACTGATTTTGTAGTTATTTTGAATAAGATTTTCCTTTCTGTTTTTCTCTCTGAATTTTGTTATTGCTATTGCTGAAATACTGAAAAGTTTGTGGATTTATTTTGTATTTTACTGAAGCTATTAATCATTTCATCAGTTTCTTTATTGGTTCTCTGGGTTTTAGTAAGTAAACCACCATGTCCTATGCAAATAGGGATAATTTTATCTCTTCTTGGGCAATGTGCATGTCTATAATTTTTTGTCTTGTCTTATTACTGCTACCAGCATTTTCAGAATTATACCAAATAATCCTAGGGTAAAAGGAAGTTCTTGCTTTACCACTTGCATTTATTGAGAAAGCTTCTAGTGTTTTGCCATCATAAACGATATGAAGTTTTGATTTTAAATTTTTATGATATTTTTAAAATGGCCCTTCAGTGTTTATGTTTTTTGAGGTCTATTTGAGTTAGCATACATTAGTGTTGTACCCTGCCAGTCAATAAGTATTCATTAAGCACTTACTACGTGCTAGGTACCATGCTAAGTGCTAGGGTTACAAAGAAAAGCAAAAGCAA
This sequence comes from Phascolarctos cinereus, assembly GCF_003287225.1. Taxonomy (NCBI): domain Eukaryota; kingdom Metazoa; phylum Chordata; class Mammalia; order Diprotodontia; family Phascolarctidae; genus Phascolarctos; species Phascolarctos cinereus. The sequence goes on from NW_027556180.1 coordinate 63,954,114, forward strand.
TTCCTGCTATTTAGGAGTTCATACTCCCATGGAAGAGATAATATGGGTACCATTATGTACAAACAAAATTTATGCAGGGTAAATTGGAGGTCATCTCAGAGGCAAAACACTAGTGATAAGGGGGCCTGGGAAAGGATTCTTCCAGGAAGTAGAGTTTTAGCTAAGCCTTGAAGGGAGCCAGATAAACAAGGAGGCAGAGATGAGGAGGGGGGAAATCCTGGTAGGGGGGACAGCCAATGAAAACCCATGGATTTGGGAACTAGAGTATCTTGTGCAAGGAACGGCAAGGAGGACAATATTGCTGGATTGTAAAGAGAGGGGAATAAAGTATTAGAGGATTATAAAGGCAGGAAAGGGTGAGGTTCTACAGGGTTTTAAAAACCAAACAGGATTTTATGTTTGATCCTGAAGGGAATAGGTGACCGTTGGAATTTATTGAATAGGAAGATGACATGATCAGACATATGCTTGTGAAAAATGACTTTGGTAGCCGAGTTGAGGATGGAACAGAGTAGGGAGAATCAGTTTTTTTCCACGTTTATTGATACAATCATGTGGTTTTGGTTGTTTTTGTTTTGAATATAATGTTCACCATTTTCCTAATATTGAAGCATTGTTGAATCCCCTCAATATCTAGCCTGGTCATCATGAATATTTTGAATCTTTTGTTGTAATCTTTTTAAAATTATTTTATGAAACTTTTTCATCAATATTCATTATTGATATTGATCAATAGTTCTTTTTTTAAAATTTATCCCTAGGTTGGATATTAGGAACATATTCTTTCCCTAAACTGAATTTAGCAAAGTGTCTTTTCTCATTTTTTTTTGGAAAATAATTGTTGTATCATCTATGCTAATTACTCTTTAAACATTAGATATAATTCACCTATTGTTCCATCTGAATAAGTTTTCAACCATTTTGTTTCTTCCTTTATGGCCAGTTCAAATTCATGAAGTGTTATTGGAGCTGTACTGAATTCAAATTGAAAAAAAAACCACGAACAGGATATATAATTTTTAACACAAAAATTAGAACTTTTTAACACAGACATGTTGCCAAGTTGTGTCTGGGGATAGGAGTGGAGGTAGGGGTAGATAGCAAAAGGTACAACCCTCCAGCTATGAGTCTTGTAGCTCCTATGTGAACATTTCCTCACTCCACTCAGTGCTTTGAGGTCATATTTAACACTTTGAACAAACCAAATCTGCTAAAAAAAAAAGTTACTAGAAACAAATTATAGGACTGTTCAACCAATTCTTCCCCCATAGCTAAGTATAAACCAGAGAGAAGGAGAGAACCAAACAAAGGAAAAAACAAAGGGATTTATTCCCTTTGTGCTTATGGAATAGGTATTCCCTGGAAAGGTAGATAGGGAAAATTAAGTGCTATGAATAACTTTACATAGGACTTAAGTGGTGAGCAATTTTTTTCTATAATTAATATATAGAGGACAATTCAAAGACTCACAAACACATATATTGATCCTTTGACTTTTTTTTGTCCTTTACTTCTGGTTTTTATGATTTCCCAGAAAGGACCAATGGAAATATAAGCATTGAAATGGTAATCAATTTTTATTCTAATTAAATAACTACATTTAACAGTTCTTCCTGAAATACTAAAAATTAATTTCAATAAAGGAAATAAATATAGCTGACCCCTCTTGGGATATTTTTTCCTCTTTCTCTCTAAGAAACATTGAAAACATTAACCTTGGGAGCTTTTCACCACTAAGTTGCTGGATTATGCTGGGAAGGTGAGCCATCCCCTTCCATATTCACTTGCCAGTTTCTGAAGAGTTATGTAATGCAGACTCGGGTAGCTCAAAGACATTAGCTAGTCAAGAGCAAAGGTGAATTCCTTCTGGGATCACATCATCTCAGTGTAATAGGGGTTTGAAGACTGGCTAGAATTCTGAGATTTTGGGACAAGTCTCCCCTCTCATCTCTGAGAACAATTTGTACTATTATAATAAGAAGGTGGATTTGATCCATGCCCCAGAGTTTCTTAGGGAAAAAAAAAAGATACACCTTTCTAAACACAGTTGGGAAAGGGTGGGAATGGGGAGAAAAAAAGGGGAAAGAATCTCCTTGTTGTAGACTGTAATTTTACATTACAGAATGAAGTCCTTTCCCATAAATAACAATATTAACTACAATTGGATCTTATATTCTCTACTTTTTAATCAAATTTTGAAATAGGGAAAATATGGCCCATAGTTGACTTTTACTTGCAAAAGTCTCCTTGTTCCCCACAATATTCTCAGTGAAAATGTGTTATTTTCCTTTCCTTCAGACACCTTGTATATTGATCTCTCATTGGCTTCATAACTATGTCAACTACAGCAAGGATCTTCTCTATGTACACTTGATTCGATATGATTACTTTTCTGGTCTCTGTCCTTTTTAGTGCTATTTCTGCTCTCCCTATAAGCACATCTAAAATTGGAATGTTAGGGTCCAATTGTGGTTCTACTGTCCTTGGTGAAGGAAAAAAAGTTTGTTCTAATAATTTTTACAAACCTTTTCCTTGTTTCTTTTGTTTGTTGTCCTCATTCCATTTTCATCTTTAAGTGCCCTTGAGATGACTTTGCTTAGTTGAATGTCTTGCCAAATTTTCATTAAATATTTTTACCACTTCTCTGTTCTTTGAGACAATACTACTAATAACCACCTATTACACTTCTTCATAAAGTTTTACAAATGACTTTGTATGCTAATATGATCTTATCTTTGACAGCTGCCTCTCTTTGGCAAGTATGTTAGAAGTTTGATGACCATGCTGTTTTCTTGATGTTTTTGTTCTCCTTTTGGGACAATTAATTTTCATTGGTTAATATAGAATATGAAATAATTACAATCAGTGTCAACTTCTTTCTATTGTCCATTTCCCATTTTTGATAGATAATTTGTTTAAATAGTCCAGGATTGAGTTGTTTCAACTGCATTCCATACTTTTTAATCATTGTTTTTCTTTCTTCTTGGTTCTTATTTATTCTAACCTTAGCTCTGATAAGTAGATGGTCTGACTGCACAGTCAGATGATTTAGATGTGACTACTATATCAAGAGCAAATCTTTTCTGATCTATTATAACAATCTATTTTTTGTGATGTTATTTGGATTTTTGCTATATCCACTGTCTATAAGCTTTTTTTTTCTTCAAATATAGTGTTCAAAACAGTGTTAAGTGTAATATAAAAGACTTTGGTGACTCTCATTCCATCTTTCTTGTCCATCAACACCTGCAGAAAAATGGCAGGCAATTATACAATGACTAGTTAAAAGTAGAGTTATTGCTGAAAGCCATGGGGTCTTGGAGATCAGGTAGTCTACTCTCTCATATTTCATAGAGGAGAAAACTGAAACTTAATGATATGAAGTGATTTGTTCATGGTCACATAGGTAGCCAAGTCATGACTTCTGACTCTAAATCCATTGTACTAGAGTTTCTCTGTGTAAAATCATGAAGCCTATTTAGAGACTGAGTCTATGTTTGATACATGTTTATGTATATATGTGTTTATGCATATATAATACATGTAAGTACTCATTTATACACATATACATAGATATTAATATAGACACAATCCATACAGATACACTATATATGTATATATGTGCATATATATGCATACATATGTGTGTATACACACACACACACACACACACACATAATATCTACTCAGAATTGTGATATCACTGGTTTAGAGAGTTCCCAGTGAAGAAACTCCCTCAAGTGGTACAGATTCACACTTCCTGAGCAACATAGAGTTGTAGAGAGTTGCCTTGGGCATTGAGAGATTTAATTATTTTTCTATTGCTGCTTCATCATATGCATCAAAGTCAAGAACTCAAACTTAAAGTTTTTTTGTGTTAAAATTTTTATTTTCAGTTAACAAATATTTTCAAAATTAATCTGTCCCTATCCCTAAGCAATTTGGCCTTCCATTGAGCTTGTAATGGATGCTTTATAGGTCTACATTGGGCTGGCATAACCTTCGAGAACCTGGGTCTCTTCCCTTGGGAGATGCTCACAGCTGGACTTTAGTGGAGGTGATAAAGGGTATATTGAATGTCAATAGTGATTAAAAAAAGCACACAAGATTGATCTTATTCTTCAGATGCAGATATTGAAATATCTGTCTAGTTCTCCTCCTGACCTTAAACTAGCCTTTAATAATGACTTCTCAAGATAAAAGCAAAATAAGAAATAATTTATATTTCCCTTTAGGTTACGATAAAAGTATTCAGCAGATCTTTTTGCCTCAGTACCCTTTTTGACTGCAACACTTCAGACTAAGTAAACAGCAAAGGCATTGATTGTTTTTTGGGAAGCAACTTAGCTGTTATAGGATTGGTCAAATGATAGTAATAATAACTCATATTTATGTAGCACTTTAGGATTTGTAAGGGACTTTTCTTATAATAAACCTTTAAGGTAGGTAGAATATTGTTAACCTCACTTAACAGATGAGAAGAAAGAGGCTCTAAGAGGTAACATTACCATGATCACATACTAAGTGCCTGAAGCCTGCTTTAGTTTTCCCAATTGCAAGTTTCATGCTTTATACACTATGAAATATTGTCTCTCAGTATTTGCCCCTCCAGCATATTCTACTAGTCTGAGAATTTAGTCAGTATTTAGCCACCTTAACTAGCTTTGGCATTTGGTCAAGAGTAGACAGTCTAACTTGGCAGCTCTGAAAAGAACATCATATTTGGAATTGGGGATAGAGGTTTAAATCTCAGTTCTACTATTTTGTTTGCTGTGTGAACTTAAGTAAGGCAATTCCCCTCTCTGGGCCTCAGTTTCTTCCCCTGTAAAAGGATAAGATTGGGTGAGGTGATCTCTAACTCCTTTGAACAGTGAGCCACAGACTACCTGACTCATTTCCACCATCTTGGCTATAGTTCACCTGGTACCCACTAATCCCTTGCTGTAGCCTCACTTCTGGCTCACACAAGATTACCTTGCAAGCCCCAACCCCAGGCTTAACCCATCAGGTCCTAGGTCTTCCTCCTCTCCTCCAGGAAAAGAACATAGTTGTCAATATGGCTCTATGAAATTTTTATTTACTCTATGGTGTGGGTGAGGTTGCGACCTGACACACACTGTTGTGCCCCTGGACTTAGCAAAATGCAAAGTGCAAGAGAACCCTGAGATCACAAAAGCAACTTCATTGAATTCTCCATCATACTTAAACAAGATGGTGTTGGCGATGTGGCGAAAACATGAATTCCAACTTTTATTAGCTACTCTATGCAAGAGCTCTGCAAATTTCATTTTTATTGTCTTCAAAATCTTGTATAATGACATTCCTTGAGGAGGAAAGCAGCCATCTCTGGCCTGTTTTACTTTATTTAGCTTGCTCTGCCAGGGTTGAATTCTTTGCTCTTACTTCCCTGGCTCCTATGAAAATTACTAAGGTTAGAATTCAAGCCCAGCCAGAATATGCCAGAATATGAGGGAAGCTGCTCCCAAAGAAGAATGCCTAAATTCATTCTAGAAAGGAGCTGCTCCTTTATGTGTGATGTTTGCTTGCTTTGAACATTCTATTGAAGCACTGGATAAATCTGTAGTTCCAAAGATCAGAAGTGAATGGTCAAAGGAAAAGTAGGCATTCATGACATTAGTGGAAGGCTACATACCTGGTAACTTCTGTGCCCTTGTCTCACTTTGTTGGGTGCCTGTTATCCGTGTTGAACAAGGAAAAGAGCAGCTATATTTCATAATTCACCAGAGGCTTAGATTCAAATATAAAGATATATGGAAGGTGCTCTTTGCCTATATCATAATGACTGGTTCCCTAACTACGCTACAGTACTTCATCTATGACTCAGTGAAAATTTATTTCAGACTTCCCTATCTTCTTCCACCTGAGATACTAGAGTCTCCACAGAAGAAATTTGGATTGAAACGGTTGATAAATCAAGACAAAATCTAGTCTAAATCTTATTGCTTAGATGTGTTGAGCAAAATATGAAATAAACTTTTACATTTAAAAGAAACTTTTATGCATTTGACTGTGAAAATTTTCTATTCTTCACATAATTATCAGTTGTATACTTGCTTGATGCAAGAGTTTCAAAATTTAATTGTTGCAATAAATCATCTGTTCTTGGGGAAAAATAGATTCTATGAAGCTCTGTAGGTTCTATTATGCTGGAAGATGATGAGAGGGGAGTCCCCTGATCAACTTGATGAGTTTATAGAGTGATAAAGATTTACTTGGGTCATTGATTTTATTTTATTAATTGGGAATGATGTGATTATATCAGCTATTATAGAAGAGAACTTCCTTTTTGTGTATACAGTATAAAGGAAATCTTCCTTATAATCCCAGCCTCCCTCTCACTCCCCCTTTTGCCTTTTCTGAGAACAGAAATGAGATTGGGAAAGTGAACTTTGGTCCTCTGCACTTTGGGATAGCTCCGCTTATATGTGATGTGAGAAAGAAAACAAGCAGCCATAAATTTAAACAAAAAACTTAGCCTGGAGTGATATGTGAGTTAATGATAAAGGAATAAAATTAATATGATTAGGATCAGGCAGAAAGATCATGAGAACCATACCAAGGACAGGAAGAAGGGGACTTTGTCTCAATGTCTTGACATCTGAAAGAGGGAAGAGGACATGACACACTTTCTCCCTCCATAGGTTTACTTTCTCCAGTATATAACTGTCATGACCATGCCTCAGCTCACAATTGTTCAGCCTACAGTAGCACATGGACTGATTGTCCCCAGGCCACTGCCCTTTGTCCTGGGAATGAAAGCAGGACTTTCTAGGAGATGGGCCATTCCACTTCTAGAATGACTTCATCTACAGGAAAATTATCCTCTGCACCTCCTCCCCCTTACCCAACTGAATTTGTGCAGGACAAGAAGTCCTAATTATGCCTTTGCAGATAATTAATATTCTCAATAATAATGTCTATTTCTATTCAGAAAGCCTTGATGCTGCCACAGACAAACATCTGTCTGTGCTTTTCTCTATTCCCCCTTTGTTTCTTACTTGCTGGACAGAATGAGGGCAGTAAACCACTGCAGCTCCTTTCCTCCGCTGAAGCTGCTATAATTTTTCTTGACATGGCAGTTACTTTTTAATCTGGTTAGGATAGATCCTAATGGAGTCCAAGTTGTAAAACATCCCTTCTTGTTTACTCTTTTATTTAGGTTTTAATTTATGGCTTTGATTTTAATCCCTTTTATAGGTCCATTAAAGCTCAATTACTCACTTTGAAGTCAATCAGTAATCAATGCCTCTTTTTTTGTGGTCATTGTTTCACATGGTGGGGGTGGGGGGGTGGGAGGAGGGAATGATACACTGGAGGCCTTTCTTTCCAAAAGGCTGTGGCCAAGATGAGTTTTCCCTGGTCTGAAATATTTTGAGGAAAAATGATAGTCAATGCAAAAATTAAGGAAAGGTAAACTTCTGAGAAGTTACACCCGCTGTACTCCCCTCCAAAATCAGAGTGAATTCACTACTAGATAAGTTTGTGTGTACACCTGTGCATGTGCATATGTTATGAGAATGGTGATGTGGTACACAGCACTATTTAAAATCCCACCCCCAGCCCCCCAGTTCTTTAGGTTTAGCCCATCAGAGAACGTCAAGGAAATGCTGGCATCCTTAACCTGTACTGGAGTTCTTCTTGGACTGCGGAAGCAAAGAACATAGAAATAGAATATTTTGAAACCTTGATCCTTAGGATAAGGCTTTTGAACTCCATCAGGCCCTTTCATGTATAATCAGTAGCTCTTCCAGACTTTTAATTCACATGGAATATTATGGTAGACTCTACAGGGCCTAGAGTAACCATAGGGCTTTCTGCTTTATAAGAGATTGCCAATAGGGCTCTAGAGTGACATCACCAGCCTAAAGATACTTGAAGAAGAAAGTCAAGCATTGCCACATAGCTGTACAAAAACAACCAAAGAGAGGTCACCCTGGCATATACCTATCATAGGTGGAATGGAACTTCTAGAGAAAAATTATCATAAAAGATTCACTTGAGCTACAAAAAGCCACAGACTACAACTCAATCTAAGTTTGCGTGCTGAAAGATGTCCTTGCTTTGGACTAGGTAAAGAAATACCTATCATTTCTATGTTGGTAATTAAGAAGTTATGATTATTTCTTTATGATCCTGGTTGGCAGAGGCCATAGGAATAACGTAATCCTAACAACTAGTGTCAGTTTTCTAAAAAGAATTAAAGGGAATTTTTACATGCACGTAAGAATGAATGAATGAATCAAGTGGGGAAAAGAACCCCCAACATTTTTTAAATGCTTATTGTATTGAGCAAAATTAAAAAAAAAAGAAGCATTAATATGGAATAGAAACTTTTATATATCTGACTGAAGATTTTCTTTTCTTGATACATGCTAGGCAGAGAGACAAAGAAAATAACTGTATAGAGAGAGAGTCAAAGCAGAAGAGGGAAGGAAAAAAGTAGGGAAAGGACACAGAAAAATATGATGAATGCGGATCTGGTTTGCTCTGGTTTGTGCTGAACCTAATAGTCTTCATCTAGTCTAGGCCTTTGCACACCCTCTGCCCTCCCTCCTCCTGACACCTTCATTTTGATTAGAAAAGCTATCACTTGAAAACTTATTGTGTTCCAGATCCCTGCTGAAATTGTTTAGCCAGTATAACACATATACCCATTTTAGCACAAATTTTAAACCAAAGACTAAAAGCAGAAAGTGGACATTTTGATATATCACAGAATCTGATCATTGGAAGCAAGCTAGGAAGTCCAATGCATACCGAATAGAAATCCTTGCTCCAATATCTCCAACTCTAGCGGTCTTTCAGCCTCTGATTAAAGACCTCCATTGATGCAGAATTCAATATCACATTTCACTTTTGGACTATTTTATTTGTTAGAATGTTTTCCCTGACATTGAAATCTGCCCCTGGGCAATTTCAGCAGATTTCAATACAATGGCAATTACTTCATCTTCATTCATTGAAAATGGATCAGTAACAGCATTTCTTCTTTATCATTTATTCTACATTTTAAAGAATGAAATTATTGTGAAAATAAATCCATATTTTGTTGACTGCTCTTACTCTAACAGAGTTCTCTTTATATGTGCACATAGGCAAAGTCTCCCTTCAATGCTCTATCCCTTCTCTATAGCCGAATTATAATGTTGCCCAAACTCATCATCCATTTCTGCCTTCTGGCTGAATGATGAAGTATGCTTCCACCGTGATATGATGTCTGTTTCTCCCTTTATTGTTCCTCATACAAATGTTCTCTTTCTCAAAGACTCCTTCCATTCATGAGTTTTCTCACATAAGCATGTTATCTTAATATGCAATGCTAGTCTATCCATCTATTTATCTCATCTGTTCTTTTTTTTTTCAGCCAAAGACAAGGTTTCTTAGAACATCCGTCATATTGGGCAGACTCTTAAGTAGTCTGAACATTAGTAATCTGTTCCTTTTGGGGAAAAAAAATAGACCTTTTTATACCTGTTAGCAACTCATGAGTAATATCCCAGTCTTAGTGAGACCTATGGAGTCAAATTTACCTTCTTGCATTAAGATATCTAGTTCATCTTCTTATTACTCATATGTTTAAGGTTCATTGCCTACACATATAACATATATATTGTGTGTTTTAAGCAAGTAATTGTATGTATATCTAATTCTTCATATATTTATATATTATATATGTATGTATATATGCATATATATGCATACACACATATTACATATATATATATATATACAGAGACAGACAGAGACACACACAGAGAAAGGCAGGGCATGATGGTGCACGCCATAATCCCTACTACTAGGAAAATGTTTGAGCTCAGGAGTTCTGAACTACAAAAGGACTTGACTGAATATCTACACTGGTCTAGCATCCAATGATGAGGCCCTAGGAGAGGGGGCCACCAAATTACACAAACCAACCCAGATCAGAAACAGAGTACATCAAAGCTTCTGTGTAGATCAGTAGAAGGAATGGGCCTGAGTGGCCACTCAACTTCCAGCCTGGGTAAAACAGGCAAATCTAACCTAAAAAAAAAAAAGTTATATATAAGCAAAATTATGTAAATAAAAATTTTCTCTCTCTCTCTCTTTCTTTCAGATCTATCGATCAATCTACCTATCTGTCTATCTATTTAATTATCTTTCCCCCTTCCATCTATCTATATCTTCAGGTAGAGATACATACTGTCTCTAGTATATATGCCATTTCCCCCCAAGGCATCTCTTCCTCTTCCATTTTGAATATTTACATATTCTGTAATGAAGCAAACAGTAAAGACAGAAAGGGTGTCTGTTTTGTGCTGATTTATTTGAGGATTTGCTAGATCTCCATGATGAAATTTAGAAAACTGTGTGCAACAAAATTTTAGGTCAGAGGCAGAAGACCCAGAGAGAACAGCAAGAAGGCATACCTGGAAGGAAAGAGTAGATATAAAGTGGGAAATGCCAAATCGGACACTTTGGAATGATGGGAACGCTATGCATAAGTATAAGGTGTCATTTTTCCATCACTGATTTTGTATTTTCAGAAAAAATTCCCCATGCTACTGCTATAATAGGAAAACAAATAGTCCAAATCAAACTTCACAAAATCCATGACTTTTCCTACTTGACCTAGCAAGGGCATTTACCTGGAGATACTTTTGAACATTCCACTCACTGAAAAAGAAAAGATCTTTACAATATCCTCAGGCCACTTATCTCTTTTGAGTACTCAAGATTCAACAAACAAGAGACTGTTCTTAATCCAATGAGAGAAAGGGACACTTTGGTAAGAGGAAAAGAGAAGTTATCCTAAATAAACATCTGAAGGGCTCCCTTTCATAGGTATACACATAAGAGACCCACTTCTGATCCTGGACTCTCTTCACTCTATTTCCTCCCAAGTCCTATCAACCCTGACCAGAATGTCTCAGATTTGCCACCTTTCTCCACTTGTTCTCCTACCATCAGTCTTAGTCCACAGTCTCCTACTTACTCTCAAGTCTAATCTATTATGAATTCCTCTGTTCCTTTCATGATGTATTCCCAAATAAGAAACCTTCAATTCCACCACCACACCTGCTTACTGCATGTGCCGAAATTCCTCCATTTAGTTTTCAAACCATTTCATTATTTGATTCCATCCTAGCAATCCTGACTTCCTTTTCTCAAAATTTCTAGGCTATAAACACTCTCAAATCAGAAAGATTGAAAAATCTAATTCTCAATATGCCCCCAATGAAATGACTTCTTTCATCTCTACTTGGAAGTGCATTTGTAAAATGGACATAACATTGGATTTGAGATTTGAAAGACCTGCGTTCAAACTTTACTTCTGATACTTACTAGCAATTAACCTTTTTGATCCTCAGTTACTCTGTCTGGAAAGTGGGACTAATGGTGCCTCATAGGTTGTCGTGAGAATCAGTGAAGATGATGTTATTAAAGTGTTTTGTAAACCTTAAACTATTTATCAATATCAGCTATTCTTAATACTCTATTAAAGTAAGTTCCAAAGTCATCTCCACAAAGCCTTCCTTGATCACCAAAACTACTACTAATTGAATTCTCCTTCTCTGAACTCCTATAGCATGTATAAACAAGCGCACACACACACACACATATATAGGATGTGGTATATTTTATCCCATGTGTTTATATTTATATATACACACTACATGTAATACTAAAATATATAGATATAGATGTATATTCCAGTATGTATAAATGTATATATATAACATATTATTTATATGCTATCTTTACATATCATATAATAATTATATGTAGTATTTAACTATATAATATATATTATCTATACATTACTTATTGCTTTCTAATTGTTTTATATCTTGGTTCCTTCATTGTAAACTCCTTTGAGGCAAGTTCCATGTCTGTTACGAAGCTTATATACTCCACAATACCTAACACAGGGTTAAATATATGGCAGAAACTAAAAATTTTGTTGCTCACTTGATGGTTCATGGGTTAAAGAATTGGAGGCATGAAATTGATGCTTCTCTGTACCATAAAGGTTATGATTTTGAAAAGTGACATTCTCTAATACAGAATGCTCATAATTATGAGGATAAGTAGTCTTCTTCCCCTTACCTGGGCATTAAGGTTCTCCTATGATTTCCTCAGTCAAGAGACCTGGAAATGAGCTGAGATGTTTGGAAAAAGTTGCCACAAGTGCATAATGACAGAAATGCAGAGCTGGTCTTGTATTCTTAAGGCTCTATGGCACAGTCATAATTGACTGGGTTGACACCCTTGAATAATAACATCATAGCCAAACCATGATATAAAGTTGTAAAATTCCCCTGCAAAATCATTTCATGACTCATTCATAACCTTGTTCCTAAGAAACTAAGTGCCCTAAGGATTGTTGTCTACCATCAGGTTTTCACAGAATCAGTCAATGGGCCCTTTATTAAGTGCCTGCTATGTGCCAGGTTCTAGGAATATCAATACAAAAGTAAAACTCCCTTGTCCTCAAGAAAGTTACTTTTTTTAAAGTTTACATTCTAAAAGGCACTTACAATATCTTTAGGGAAGTGATGTCTGGGAAGGGGCATTTGGGTCTCAGGAGTCTTAGGGATAGCTAGTGGAGCTACAGGGTATATTTCTTGTTATATCCTTTCCAGAAGCCAATGGTGGTATTGATTTGATTATGGTCCATAGAACAAGAAGGGGTAAGGGCGGCTGGGTGAAGGAGGACAGGAGCATGGCCAATGTCAGAAAAAAAAAGCAAAATAATGAAGCAAAATATCTTGATGTTTATTCTGTGATACATGTCTACATATATGTGTATATACATGTGTGTATATATGTATATGTACATACATATATACATGTACATGTATATGTGCATACATATACACACATACGCATATATACATATACACATACATAAGCATTTATAAAGTACCACATATGGTTGTTGTCCTTTGTTCTCAAAGAGGACCAAAATGATATTGCTATGGTAGAATCAAATCACACTGTATCTGGCTGTGGCTGATCAGACCAATATTTGTCAGAATGTTATGCCACAGTTCAGACACAAATAATCCACGTGAACATTTGGGGCTGATTCTCTAAATTTGTGCATTTTGCATTTCTTTTGAGCTACTTCAATTTTGCTTTGCTCATACAGCATAGCACGTTCTCTGATGTGAGCATGCCACACTGGGTGCTCCTGTGCCAGTGTCTCCCATGTCACACAATCAATTCCAAAGTTCTTAAGAGAGACCATGAGAGTATCCTTGTATCACTTCTTCGGACCACCATGTCAACACTTGCCCTGTGTGAGTTCTCCATAAAATAGTCATGTATGTGTGTGTATACATATATGTATGTATACACACATATGCATACATGCACACGTATGTATGTATGTGTATGTATGTATGTACGTACATTTGTTGCATGTCCCCTGTGCACTCCCCCACCCCTCACACGAAGTGTTTGCATGTAAGGATTGTATCATTCTTTATATTTGAATTCCCAGAAGCAACCACAGAACCTGGTACTCTGTAAACTAAAGGAATTCTATAAATGTTTATTGACTGAATGATTGGATGATTAGAAATGGCTAGATAGATAGTGGTTTAGATGGCTTTGCATGAACTCCTTCACCAATTCCAGAGTAGCTTGGTATGGGGAAAGGGAAGTGGTTTAATTCCTCCAGGGAAGGAGGCCAGGAAGTCTCAAAGTCTAGTCCAGAGGATGTCCCTCCAGGGGAAAATAACAGATCAAAAGGCAAGATCCAGGGGTAGATGGCTGGAGAAGATGGCTTGTGCTGGACACTAGAGATTCAAATACAAATGTGCCTTCCCATGCCTTCCCTCAAGAAGTTTACATTTTGCCAGAGGGAACCATTTAATGACATTAGGAGAGAACATTTTGTATTAAAGTCCACATTGTCTACTTTTGTCTTCATCACTAGATAGAATGCTTCTCCCAAAACCAGTATGTAGGATTGAAAGCCGGGCTTCATTTTCCCATTGAAATTATGTCACTCCTAGTGCTGGGGTAGGGATATGGATATGGTGTAGTAAAAAAGAGTTCTGTACTTAGAGTGAATAGATCTAATGGCAAGGCTCAATTCTGTCACTTACTGGTTGTATGTTTTGGGGCAAGTAACTTATCCTCTGTGTCTTAGTATCCTTAGCTTCTAAAATGCATTTTAAGAATACCTATCACCCAGGACTATTGTAAAGATAAATTGTGATAGCAGATATTAAGTGTGATATAAAAGGGCAGAGGAAGCATGACAGAAGAGCTAGGATGCTGGATTGACAGTCAGAGAGACCTGGGTTCAAATTCTACCTCAACCATTCAAGTCTCAAAGTATTGATTAAGCACAATATGCTGGGCACTGTGCTAAGAGTATCAGATGATGATGATGATAAGGAGGAGGAGGAGGAGGAGGACTGTGGTGGTGGTGGTGGAGGTGGTGGTAGTGATGATGGTGATGATGATAAAAAATATAGGTAGGACAATTATATCTGTTTTACAGATAAGGAAAATAAGGCATAGAGGTAAAGTGAACTGGCTGGTCAGGTCTGGATTTAAACTTTAAATTCAGGGTTCGTTTCATTATACCAAAACTGATACACACCCTAACCAATCTGTATTATAGCATTTCAGTGGGAAAATGCCAAATTCCAACTACAGACTGCAACCATACAATTTTGTTCCCTCTTCTACAATGTGAACAGATTGGAGCTGACTGGTGACATATGAGGATTAAAGATGGGGACTACAGATGGCAGGAGTGAGGAGCTAGGGCTTCCTGCCTCTGGGCACACTGTTTTCAGCATATTTCCTGGTCATCCTTGCTTCATCTTTTCTTCCTAGGGTTGGGATATAATCATCAGACATCTTCCCTTTCCAATGCCCACGCTGGTGCTCTTAATCAGGTTTTTACTACCTCCTTCCCTAACTTATCATGGGGCAGAATATAGTATAAAACAACAAATTTCCATTTTTGTAATGCTTTAAAGTTTACAAAGAACTTTCCTCAACAAGTACCATTGTTCCCATTTTGCAGATTCAGGCAGGGAGATTAAGAAAGATTGTATGAGCTGCCCAAGCTCACACAACTAGTAAGAAATGACATAAAGATTGAGTCCAGGTCCTCTAACTTGAGGCCCAGCACTTCTCTGTTATGCCAGGACAGCTTTTGAAAATACTGTCTGAGGGTTTTTGTGTTGTTGCTGCTAATAATCAAAGAAGAAACTGAAAAGAACTAAAAAAACTCCCTGAAATGCTGCCTGCCTGTCCTTTCTTTACACTTAGAACTAACAGGGAAGATAAAATCATTCCTGAGTTATAGAGGGTATGATTTTTGTTCCCAGGGATTGAATTATGTCTCCTATATCTTAGAGGAAAATCTGTGGTGACATGACCCAGACTTGATAATTGGAATATAGATAGATAGATAGATAGATAGATAGATAGAGATAGATAGATAGATAGATAGATAGATGATAATACTGTATGTGCAGGCATTTTTTGCTGTATTAGAATTATTGCAATATTCCATAGTCCCATAGCTTCAGTCCCAGGAAGGAGAGGTATAAGCAGGACCAGTGGCCTTTAGCTGGGAAAATGATCAGTCCTTAACTGATGGCAAGGAAAAGCACTAAGGTAGGTTTATCAGCTCAATTTTGCCAATAGGTAGTCCTGAGAAGTAGAAACAAGTATACCTAAGAGGGCCACTTCCAAATGAAAGATCCAATTAATCTTGGGAAGTCATTCATAGAATGAGAAATCAATCTGAGTTCAGAGAGGCTTGACATGAGTCAGG
This sequence comes from Phascolarctos cinereus, assembly GCF_003287225.1. NCBI lineage: Eukaryota > Metazoa > Chordata > Mammalia > Diprotodontia > Phascolarctidae > Phascolarctos > Phascolarctos cinereus. The sequence goes on from NW_027556180.1 coordinate 63,969,928, forward strand.
CCACACTGTGTTGTGTTGATAGGAGAGGACATTATACTTTTTTTTTTTTAGGCAATTGGTGTTAAGTGACTTGCCCAGGGTCACACAGCTAGTAAGTGTCAAGTGTTTGTGTGTGTGAGGTCTGAGGTCCAATTTGAACCCAGGTCCTCCTGACTTCAGGGCGGATACTCTATCTACTATGCCACCTAGCTGCCCTGATACACTTTCAAGGTGAGAACTGGCTATAAAAAAGATTCTCCTAGCAGAGCTTGCTTAAAGGCACCAGCCAAAACAGAGATGTGTAAAGGGAGACGCCAAGTGGTTTCCCAAGTACCTGGGTACAGAGACTTCCAGATCAAGATGAATGAGACGTCAAGTTTTACAATGTAGATGGCGGTACTGTGGGGTTGGTATGGAATGGAGAAGAGGAGAGAAGAAGAAAAGACCAACGAGGAGAGGAGAGGGAAGGGAAAAGGGAGGAGAGACTTTCTCAGGCCATGTCTAGTGAATTGAGAGTGTTACTCTAGGAGGATTGAGTGAAATAGAGAGTAAACAAAAGAAGAAAGGTCCCTGCATAGACTTTAGACTCTCATAGTGGAGGGTCACATCAGGGACTTAAGAAGAGTCTCTGGAAAGCTAGAAATAGTGGGAAAGGTCAGACAAATCATAAAATTTAACACAGCTTCTCAGAATCATATAATTTTTGAGTTAGAAAAAATCACAAAGGTCATCTAATCATCCTATTCCTTAATGAGAATTACTTCTACATAATACCTAATAACTAGTCAGCCAGTCTTTGTTTAAAGACCTTCAGTGAGGCATTACTTCCAGAGACACTCAATTTTACTTCTGGAGATCCAAGAAAATGGAATATCTGAGTTAAAGTCAAAGCCCTGGTACAGAGATAGCTGATGCTCAATAAACCCTTGTTGACTAATATGTTTTGAGAATGGAGGACAGCAGGATGTGTGTTGCAGTATGATGATCTCAATTGAAGATGGGGACCATGGAGAGAAGTGGAGACTGGGAACTACATAAGGGTTGGGGGGACAGGTGGTCCTAGCCATTACTGTAGGAAGGGGGAAAGGAGGGAAATAGCTAAGAGAATCTAGACCAAAGGAAGGAAGGAGAGTTCCTATGGTAGCTTTAGACCTTCCTGGGTGTCCATTCATATGTAAAGATTGTAGGTGGGTACCTTGAATAGCCTTTCTTTCTTTTGGTTA